>NC_092132.1:61778810-62086396 GCF_043159975.1 Macaca nemestrina | reverse complement strand
CTTCAGGCATTATTATTATGGTGTATATTCCAAAATGTATTGTTCTTTATCCTGATATACTCTATACAGTCTAGTTGACAGAAATTACATTATTGATGCTTTAAAACATCTGTCTCAACTCATTTCTGATCAGATTGAAAATTTCTTCTTGCTTCTGAACATTAGTTTAATATACTTACCATCGCTATGATTTTTCTTAGAAGGAAATAAAATTGTTCTTTAAACTCTACCATAAAAGGTTTGAGGTCATGCTTGACTCTATTCATCTTTGGAAGAACTATAAACACTCTACATAAAATATTTATGGAGATTTTATTCAGAGCAAGTTTGTGAGAACACTTAGGGACATTTTAGAAAATACCTGTATAAATTGTACACTTCCCTTTCTAACTGCAACACTATGATTTTGAACTGGATATTTGTTAAATTATTGTCCACTAGGTTAAAATACTTAGATTCATGATTGATTACATGTATTTATAAATCATTACACTATTTCAAATGCACCTAAAATGAAGTGGTTATTATTCAGTGTATGTGTGAATCATACTCTATGGCTTTACCTTTTAGTTTTTCACACTTGTAATTGTCCTAACCACAAGAGAGTTTTAAAATATCCATTTATATTTTCATGCTTCATAATATTCCTCATATTTATTAATCCATAAATAAGTTAGACACAGTCAGTCACTCTCTATTTTGTGACAGCTTTTTCCACTTAATTCACAGGGACCTGGACCCTTCTACTGAACTATGGCCTGTATACTCTTTCTTATATTCTTCCTATCTTGCTTTTAATCACTGGACTCTCCTAGACTTTGGCTTTATCTTTTCTTCCTTTTGCTGTCTATACCTACTTTCTTGACAATCTCACTTATTGTCATGAGTCTTAAATAGCATTTAACTGCAGATAGCACCTAAATTACTTCTTCCATTCCAGACCTTGCCTGTATATTCTGATCTAATGTATCAAACTTTTAGTCAACATATCCACCAGGGTTATCTTCACATACCCAAACAGAAAACCTTGAGGGTCAAAATATCCAGCATGTCCCATTATCTTCCCCATGTCAGTAAAAAGCAACTTTATCTTTCTAGTCATTCATGCCAAAAGTCTCAGAGTCGTCCTTGTCTGTTCTCTTTTCTTTGTACCCACCTATCTAATCTGTCCATAAATTCTGTCTAGTCTTCCTTCAAAATATATCCGGAACCTACATACTTCAGTGCTCTCTCTTTACTGCACTGGTCCAAACCTCTATCATTTCTGGACTAAGTATGTTACAATAGCTTCCTAATTAATTCACTTACTATGTCCCTACCCCCTTTTCCCTTTCAACACAGCACCCATAGTGTTTTGATCTTCATAAGTCACATGTTCAGCTCCTCTGCTCTGAGTCCTGCAATGATTTCCCATCTTTTCAGTAAAGCCAAAATCCTTATCATAGCTACCTCTATGTCTGTCCTCCTGGCTCACTACATTTTGGCCAAATCAACCTTCTGGTTCTTTTAAAAGCATTCAAGTCTAGGCATACTTTCAATTTACAATTTTTGCATTTTCAGTTTCCTTTCCCTGGGATAGTCTTTCCCCAAGAAGGTAATATGAGAAATCCTCTCAACTCATTCATCTCTTCAGGACTTAGCCACAATGTCACTCTGTTAGTGAAGGTTTTCATAGCCAGTCATTTTGAAACTGCACCGCCCAGGGTACCATATATTCAACTCATAGAATGCATTTTGTCCATCCCTGTTCAATTGGATTTCAGTTCCTTTAAGGCAGATATTTTAATTACTTTTATTCGCTGTAAAATTTTAAGTTTCTAGAAAAGAGGCTGGTACTTAGTTGGCTCTTAATAAATACTTGGTGAAAAATGAATGCCTTTTGGGCATATCACTATGGCGCAGATTAACTTCAGTTTTTTTTTTCTTATTTTCTGTAAACAAATATAAATTTCATTTCTTCTGTGGGTAGTTATGTAATTACTTTTAATAATTTTACTCATGTTTTGAGATGCCTGATGATGAAGCTACACAAATGGTGGCTTAGAAAATGAGTAACATGAAAAGAATACGATTCTCTCTAAGTCTGCATTTTGTCTCCAAAAGGAGTTTCTCAAAGCTAGGGGAAAATATATTGCTAACTTTTTGAAATATGTCACTCTCCAATGTAATTAATAATACTTAATAATGTTATATGCATGATAGAGTAAATGGTATGGCAATCTCTATTGTGTACTTTTTAAAAAGCTATTTAAATAGTAATGTATTTCACCAATTCCTCTAAGTACATGGTCTGAGTTTCCTTCAGCACCTCAAGATAAGTGACGTGAGAGCTATAATTTAGGATGTAAGATGTGAGAGCTATAATTTAGGGTGTTGGATGTAAGAAATATTCATAAAATAATATACACATTTATAAAGATCAGTTTTTTGAAACATCAGTCACAATGTAAATATTAATTTTATGCAAGATCTTTGTGAATTTAAAGTCAAACAGAAAATATCAGAGAAGGCCAAGAATCAGAATCAATTATTGCTTAAAAGGACTGCATGTAAAGTGGATATCATCGCCTCAACAGCATCACATGGGAATATTATTACTGGATCTCCTAGGTTTTGTTCTGTTCCATCTGGACCAAAGTAGATGTAAAAATTAATGTAGAATAGTAGGATAGTATAGAAAAGGTACCAAAAAAGTTCATGAGTAGCTTAATGTTTTATACATTTTGGTTATTTGGGAAATACAAACATAAGTCAAAGGACCTTATATTAGAGTACTAAGCCCTAAAAATAGAAAGCCATTTCTGTCATTAGTGAAATTGATAATTTCAGAATGGATATACATTTATGGAGTTTTATAAAGGTCAAATTCATAGAAAATATTCACAGTGATTTATCAGTTAAATCATTGGCTATCAGATGAATCAGTCAAATAATGTATCATTATTGAAATAGGATGAGTACATGTTCTAAGACAATTTTAATCTGTATGGCTTACCTGTAGTCAACACTTTATTAGGTTATGATAGATTTTTAGAGCTACTTTAAAGTTGAGCAATAATTTTGTGTATGTACTTTGAATATAGTTCTAAATGTATGCTGTATTTATTTAATAATAACACATGTCATAAAATATTTAAGCAGTAATTGAATATGTCCTATACACAATGGAAACTGAGTATCCTGTCTCTCTGTATATCAGGCTTATTCCCCCAAAATGACAACTGTCAATAGTTTATTATTTGACAAATTCAGTATTCTAGAAATGTGTAGTGTAAAAACAAGTGTTTGGCTATATATGTGGACATATAGATACATGAGAGTGTGTATGTATGTATACCATATATAATCAGTGTTTTTAATAAAAAAGGATGTATGCTATATAAGTTCTGTATGTTGGTTTTTGTTTCTCATTCAAGATATATTTTAGAGATCTTTTAGCCTTAGCTCATAAAAAAAACTATATCCTAAGCTTTAACAGTGGTATACTATTTCATTTTATTTGGTACAATTCATGTACACAATTTTCTATTTATAGATACATTGGTAGCTTCCAGTGGTTATTTCAATATATTATAAACTATACCTCTAGGACTATACTTTTGTCACTGAAATCTACAATGAATTAAGTTCGGTATTCTAGATAGTCTATATGACCAAAATGATTGTACTCCCAAACTTCAATAGCATGCTTTTCCCCTTGTAACACTCTTTTATATAATATAGTTGCTTTAGTTTTATTTAATAAAATCGGAAGTTTCCATTCAGTTTTAATTCTCCCAAAAGTAGTAGCATTATTTCTTCCGGAGCCAGGAAAATGGAATCTAAATGTATGAAACCAGTCTCTTTCATCTTTATTGAAAATTACTTGGAATTCCACTTTACAGGCTTGAACAATTTACATGTAGGGAAAATAGAAAACATATTGATTGCTAGATCTGACACTGAAATATATAGACAGCTCTGAAAAACCAGTATGTATTTTAAGTAATTGAGAATGAACTATCTGTCAGGTAATTATTTACATAAGATAATTTAAAATTTTAGAATGTATTTAATAAACCTCTCTTTAAGTCAATGAACAAATAGTTGTTCAACAGTTTGACTTCATCATTATTAAGTCTTCATCTCACCTTCTTTAGATATTATAAAAGACTGTTCTAACTAATAGAGTGAAATAACATACACTGTCTCTATCAAATGTCAATGGATAAATTATTTAGAATAAAAGGAGCCTGATTTGTGCACAATTTGTTCTTAAACCTGCACTAGTACCTGGTGACCACCCTTTCCTAATGATCTGAAAACACCTTCATTTCCACTGTTGTGACTTTGAGGGAGACTGAGCATCCTGCCCTCAAATTTTAGTAATTCAGTTTTCCCTTTTGGAAATTAGGGTAGCTCTTCTTGAATCCATTTTTTTTCTTTGAACTTTGATTTTTAAACAATTTTACCTTCTAAGAATGTCAGATTTGTTGCTACTATTGCCTATAAGTTATTTCAGGGTCTTAGAATGTGAATTTTCTGAGATTGTAGAATATTATATATTTTAAAAGTTGCAACATGTTCTGTTATTTGTATTTTAATTATTTTGTGCTTCCATTCTCACTCAATTATGATTGTCTTTCTATTATAGACTAAAGGAAACTGTATTATCACTGTTTTTCTTCACATCATCCATTAATATTTCCATTATTCTAAGCTGGGCACTTCAGGTTTGTTTATTATTCCACTCATGAGAAATAATTTGTCTGCTTTACTTTAACTTATGGTATTTTAAACATACATTGAAAACATAATTGCTACTTGTTTAACAAGTCAAGCATTGCAGAATTTTATTTAAAAAGTTAATAATCTGCCCCACAGCTTCCCCAAATCATATTGCTGAGTTAAGGCATATTAACATTTTGGCATATGTCCTTTCAAATCTTCTTTATATTGAATGAAGGAGATCAGACACAGAAATGTACATGGCATGTACTCTATGATTTCATCTGTATACAATTTTAGTTTAGAGCAGCCAAATCTAATCCAGCTTCTATTACTCAATGGAAATTGAGGAGGTGAATTTCAAGAAATAAATTTTCAAGAAAACATCAAAAATCTCACTGGTGGCTAGGAAAAGAGATATAAAATTATACCTCTGGTACAGCTATTTTAATATACTTCACAATATTCAGGGTCATGATGGATAATATAGGAGTTTCTCTTTTATGTATGGTAAGAAAATGTGAAAACCATAGTCATAAATAATGCTTTTAAAGGGAGCATAGATATGATTAATATAGAACATTATTTATTTTAGAAGCCTTAATGTGCATTTTTTAAACATAAAATGATAACTAAGAGTGCCTGTCAGCTGTGAAGTTAGATATTTTCCTCGAAGGAGATACATTTTTTTTTCAGTTCTCATGGGAGGACAGCTTCATGAAGTAGTTACTACATAGCCTTGTTAAATACTCAGAACATGAAGATCTTAAAAACTTTGGAGAAAGTAGTCTATCATACACTGAAAACTTAATTGCAACAAGGAAAACGTGGTTTAAGGAATGTTTTATACAATTAAACCACATAAAAGAAGAATCAACAAGTATTATCCCAACTCACAGGCTGTTTTTATGATGAATTTCTGCTAGTGTCAGGCCCAGTGTAAAGAATGACAGCAGCAGGCAAACTGGCTAATTCACACATCCATTTACTTGCTACTGAATAACCATAGTGAAGACTGTCCAAAATCATGTTTGACAGAAATATATGTGTATTTTGTTAATTTAGCCAAATCAAAAAGAAAGAATATATACTCAGTCATATGTTGAACAAATCATAGAATTTTGGTGATTTTCTTTTTGTTAGGTAATCTTTAGTTTCCATTTTAGCTCCATTTTCTAAGATTTTATGAGTTGGATCATTGGTAATCATGTGTAACATATATTATCACTGATGCCAATGTTTACTAGCAAAAATTAAAAATATATATATAAGAAAATCACTAGTTGATTTTAGTATACTTATTATTAAGTAAAAAAAATATGATTCATTTTATAGAGACACTATAGTATAGATAATTTAAAGCTGTATTGGGGCTGTGATTCCTAAGTAAAATTTGATTTAAGAATATTTTGTAAATGACCTAAAAAAAATCATTTAAGCTCAAACACACATTGTCCTTTAAGTGTTTATTTTAAAATGTACTATGAAGTATGCTTTCAGGTAAAATGCTAAGTATTCAAGGTGACTAGAAATGTTACATTCAAAAATGACTGTCATTTGCTAATGTTTCAAAATCAAACATCATTTTAGTCAATACTAAAAAAAAAATAGTAATGTTTTAGATCTCTTAGTATGTTAAATGCTTTAAAATTTGTATTCCCTGAACATATTCTGTAAAGAAATTTAATTTTTAAAATGGATATTATAACTGAGTGAAGATTTAAAAGGCCTTTTTTTTGTATACTACTCTAGCTTTCACTTAAAAGGAAAATAAGTCTTCAAGAGTTGCAGCAAATGATGGGGTACCTTGTTTCTATCTTCAAGTGAACATTAATATGCAAAACATAAAAGAAAATGCACTCAACTTTCCATATATTATCATTCAAAATAATAGCTCCCCTAAAATCCTAGTAATCAGTATGTCAGCTAAGTCGTGCATATATGAAATTCAGTCAGGTTTGAACATTTCCCTATCTAATGTTTATAAAGGATCACACAGTCAGAAAATGCCCAAATTATGTAGTTTACGAATCATTATCATTATCTTGCTGCCTGATATTAGAGTCTCTTTTCATTTGTAGTTGTAATTGAAAAAAAGTTTCTTTTTTTCTTTTTTCTTTTTCTTTTTTTTTTTTGCTAATGCACTTTTTGGGGGATAAATTATGATTTCAATTTTTTTTCTTGGAAGAGCATTAAATGTACCTAACTGAAAAATGCAGCTGAAATATTACAGCTAAGCTTAGTACTTTTTAATGTTATATTTCTCTAATATGACTTCTGAGAAGAATATGTGCAATTTTATTCTTTTTAATGTTGACAATACGTATGAACATAGCGTGTTTATATGTTTCTAATGTCACAGGATCCTTAGGGTGTCACTTTTCCAGCTGCAAACCTCTGTGGTTGATGGCACCTTTGCCCGAGTTTGACTCAGACCTGCTGGGCTCCTTCTGCCCACTTGGTCTGGCAGCCTGCACTTGGCTCACACTACTGGCCTAGATCCCATGCCTGCCAAGGGTGAGCCAGTCACAGAGCAGCGAGGGTTATGTGAGCAAGTTAGCATGGGGTCAGACCACTGTGCACAGCCAGCCACTCTGGTTGTGGCAGGGCAGGGAGCTCCAGGTGTCAGCATGGGTGCCAGCTCTCTGCAAGGCTGCAGCTGGACCAGGCATACTGCAAACAGCTTCCGCGGCTGATACTGGGGAATACAGTGGTGACCGGAAGTTTGCGGACACCAGGAACCACAGAGCCCCAAAGAGGGTGTCACAGCCCTGACTCAGGGAGCTCATAGGTCTGGGCTCCCCAAAAGGCTACAGTTCTTCTTTCTTTCTTTCTCTCTCATTTTCCACAATGTAGCTAGTGGAGGTCATGTTTCATCCCTGTTTGTGTTACAGTTCTTTTAGTCCCACCATTCGACAGGTCCAGAGCTCTTGCCCCAAGTCCAGGAGGAAGTATGAGGTACACAGACAACTGGAGTGTGTGCAAGGAAGAGAGGAGCTTCATTGAGTGGCAGAACAGTTCTCAGGAGACCCACAGTGGGTAGCTCCTTTTCGCAGGCAGGTGATCCCACAGTCTCTTCAGCTCTCAGCAGAGAGCAGACCCACAGTGCCTAGCTCCTCTCCACAGGCAGAGAATCCTGTCATTTACCTGAGTCTGGCTGAGTCTGGAATTTGTATGGGCTTCAGAGGGGAGGAAATGCGTGCTTATTGCTCATGATTGGCCATGGGCAGGCCCAGAAAAAGCACCATAAGTTCTCAATCGGTTCCATGGGACTGGGAGTTTGTCCCCCAGGCCTCAGGCCATCCCTTGCATGAAGGTGGGGTTTCAACGGGGACCCAGCTCTTTTTTCCAAGGAGTCTGTCTGCCTTTTGCCACCGTTAACCTGTCATTCACAGTGCCCATGGTGACAAGGCTGTCCGCACCAAGGGGTGTCTGTAGGCCCATGCTGAGCCACCTTCAGCATCCCCATAAGCCTCCCTCCCATGCCTATCAGAGCCCAAAATTCAGAGGAGATAGAGGCGGTAGGGGGCTGGCATGTCCGTACTGTCCTGAGTGTGCACACACCCAGCCATGTTGCAACAGCATCTGGCCTCAGTATCAACTTTGCTCCGAAATTGGAGTGGCTGCTGGGAGCAGGGAGAGGCCAGGCAGTGGGATCAGGAACTTCTGAGTCTACAGAGGCAGGGGGGCTTCCTGGGCCCCTGAGAGTGCAGAGATGCCCGGTCCACAGGAACAGCTGGCCAGCTGCAGCTGTTGCCAGGAGGGCAAGACTCCAACCCTGCCAACTTGGAAGGGGGCAAGTCTTCCATCTCCCCATGGCTCCTGACAACTCAGTGGGGCATGCAACCCTGACCACACCTCCTTCACCGCAGCAGAGGCTGCTCCAGACTGGTCACCACTGCTATCACTAAGACCTTTTATTTTCCAAGTTGGTTAAGTAATTGATAGATTAAAATACTCAGCTTACATACACAGTCACTCACAAATATTGAGTGTACTGATTGCTTAGTTGTATTCTGTTCAATGTGCTTAGGCCAGGGAGTGGATACAATAATACAACAAAGCAAAACTTTAACTTTCAAAGAGCATAGGATCTAGGAGGGAAGACTAAATAATCAGTAATTCCAAAAGAATATGATAAATACTTTAAAACTCTATGTAAACCACTCTGCAGTGCTTGTTGTGCTTCATTCACAGTATTGAATATCTAAATTTTAAATCATTTTTTGTATTTTTTTTTCCATTCAGCATTTTTAGAAAGATAAATCATAGGGAATAGCAACTATGCATATGCTTGTGTTGTCCTAGGGGCAGTTTATCCAAATCCCTGTCAGCTTTGTATATGAAAATTAATTCAAGATGGATAGAGACTTAAATATTAGACCTAAAACCATAAAAAACCCTAGAAGAAAACCTAGATAATACCATTCAGGACATAGGCATGGGCAAGGACTTCATGTCTAAAACACCAAAAGTAATGGCAATAAAAGCCAAAATTGACAAATGGGATCTAATTAAACTAAAGAGCTTCTGCACAGCAAAAGAAACTACCATCAGGGTGAACAGGCAATCTAGAGAATGGGAGAAAATTTTTACAGTCTACTCATCTGACAAAGGGCTAATATCCAGAACCTATAAAGAACTCAATCAAATTTACAAGAAAAAAACAAATAACCCCATCAAAAAGTGGGCAAAGGATATGAACAGACATTTCTCAAAAGAAGACATTCATATAGCCAGCAGACACATGAAAAAGAAATGCTCGTCATCACTGTCCATTAGAGAAATGCAAATCAAAACCACAATGAGATACCATCTCACACCAGTTAGAATGGCAATCATTAAAAAATCAGTAAACAACAGGTGCTGGAGAGGATGTGGAGAAATAGGAACACTTTTACACTTTTGGTGGGACTGTAAACAAGTTCAACCATTGTGGAAAACAGTGTGGCGATTCCTCAAGAATCTAGAACTAGAAATACCATTTGACCCAGCCATCCCATTACTGGGGATATACCCAAAGGATTATAAGTCATGCTGCTATAAAGACACATGCACACGTATGTTTATTGTGGCACTATTCACAATAGCAAAGACTTGAAATCAATCCAAATGTCCATCAGTGACAGACTGGATTAAGAAAATGTGGCACATATACACCATGGAATACTATGCAGCCCTAAAACAGGGTGAGTTTGTGTCCTTTGTAGGGACATGGATGCAGCTGGAAACCATCATTCTCAGCAAACTATTGCAAGAACAGAAAACCAAATACGGCATGTTCTCACTCATAAGCGGGAATTGAACAGTGAGATCACTTGAACACAGGAAGGGAACCATCACACACCAGGTCCTATTGTGGGGAGGGGGGAGGGGAGAGGAATCGCATTAGGAGATATACCTAATGTAAATGACGAGTTAATAGGTGCAGCACACCAACATGGTACATGTATACATATATAACAAACCTGCACGGTGTGCACATACACCCTAGAATTTAAAGTATAATCTTAAAAAAAAAAAAGAAAGACAGATTTATTAAAGAAAGTATGAAAACACATTGCCAGGGAGCAATGGGCAAACCAGCAGGAGAGGAGCTGACTGTAAGAGACAAGGGCTTGTTGGGCATTTTTGAGAATGGTGCTTGTGCTGTGTTCAGAAGAGGATTTTGTGTAGTACTAATAATGTCAAGGTTGCAGGGAGTTAACTTGCAATTTTCTATAAAACATGGGTGTGGTGACAGCTAGGTACAGGAAGATTGTGAGTTGTTTGCGCAGGAGGGTATGTGTCCTGGACTCCATACAAAGGCAAACTTATAACTTATATTCTTTCTCTTTTTGCTTTCGCCTGGTCCCACAGGTCCATTATTTTCCCTGATTAAGATTCCACATATCTTTTAAACAGAAAATGTTGCTTTTGTTCAATTTAAAACTATTTTGTAGAAGATGATTTAAAAACTCATATATGTGTGTGTGTACACACACATGCATATATTGTATATGTATTTATATCTATGTGTATGTGTGTGTATACATACACATCAGGTTGGTCAGTTTGGTGCAAAAGTTATTGCAGTTTTTAGCATTAATTTTAATGGCAAAAACCAGAATTACTTTTGCACCAGACCAAAATACACACACATATTCTGTAAAGAAATTTAATTTTTAAAATGGATGTAATAACTGAGTGAAGATCTAAAGGCCTTTTATTGTATGCTACTCTAGCTTTCACTTAAAAGGAAAACTAGGTCTTCATAAGTTGCAGCAAATGATGGGGTATGTATACACATACACACAAGAATACACCTACACATACAAATACACATATATACATATACAAATACATATATACTAGTATATATATACACTTTAAATATATACTATATATATATACACACACACACGTGTGTGTGTGTGTGTATGTGTATATATATTTATCCTTTTTTTCTAAGCCGTGGGGAAAGATTCCTTTCTTGCATCAAAAACTCCATTGTAAATTTCATAGCCAAATAGATATGATATCATCCTTCTCTCTGGACACCCTAAAAAGTATGAGAAAAAGAACAGATAAAAAAGGAAATGAAAGTTAATCCCTTAGATTGTCCCCACAGAGTTTCTATGGCAAGGTTTTGTTTTTTTAGCCCAGTTGTATTTTCTGTATGTATTTTTAATGCAGAATAGATTTCTTGCTTAATATTACAATGAAAGGAAAAAGAAGAGACAGTCTCTCTTAGACAAGCTATTAGTGTCTGTGGGAAGCCAGACAACTCATTCAGCCTTTTATGATTTATATGTGACGGATTGAGTTCTGTTCTTCTGGAAATATTAACAAACATTTGATGGGTACATGACTACGTGTCACTTTATTAACAAGTAAATACATTTTATTAGTAGAGAAATAAATAGTAGCCCAATTTTGGAATTGTATTTTAGTATTAACAAGATGGTTCTAGTAATAATGGTAATTGCAATAATTATCTTGAAGTTTTACATAGATTTGACTAGAAACCCATAAACTATAAAGACAATAATCAAACTTGGGGTAATTCAATAGATAGAAATGTATGAACCGTTATAATTAGCTTTTCTGGCGGCGCTTTTGTCCTAACCACTGGAAGTGTTCAACACTTGATGGAAATTAGGCCTAACAATGTTGTCAGTTTCCTTAAGATAGTGTTAAAAAAAAAAAAAAAAAAAAAAAAGGCCAGGTATGGTGGCTCACGCCTGTAATCCCAGCACTCTGGAAGGCTGAGGCGGGTGGATCACGAGGTCAGGAGATCAAGACCATCCTGGGTAACACGGTGAAACCCCTTCTCTACTAAAAATACAAAAAAAAAAAAAAAAATTAACTGGGCATGGTGGAAGGTTCTTGTAGTCCCAGCTATTTGGGAGAGAGGCAGCTATTTGAGGCAGGAGAATGGCATGAACCCGGGAGGTGGAGCTTGTAGTGAGCAAAGTTTGCACCACTGCACTCCAGCATGGGCAATAGAGTGAGACTCCATCACACACATACACACACAAAAAGACTACCTTCACTTATCAGATGAAGAGCTAAGAAATTAGCCCAAGAAATTTCCTGGAGTCTTAAGATGAGTTTATAATATTGGACAGAGCCTAATTACAAGAGAGAAAATAATGGCAAGCACAGGTAAGTTTGATGAATATAGATGCTAAAACTTAGCAATTCGGCTTTAGTTTAAGATCCATGTTCAAGAGTACATAAAATTAGTAATAATTTTCTTCAATTATCTCAGACAAAAATCAATAAAAATTAAGTTTGGGAAAAAAGCTAATGAGGAAAAGCTACAAAATTTTAATTATCCCCAAATGATAAATGGCTCTCATTATAAATTACTGTCTATGACTTTTTTATTTCACTCTACAAATTATATTTAGTTGATTAAAACAACTAGATTATAAGTGAAAAATTTAGGCAAATGTGACTATTTGGCATTACAGTCTAACAAAACAAAAATATAAGCTTGTGCCTAAGCATGATCATATTATTTATGTTATTTTTTGCTTTTCTGAAATCACAACAAATCTATGTGTCAATTGATATGAATTAAGTTCTGATCATTTGGCCTCAGTCTTCATGACACATAGTAGAAAATGCAAAAGTATATGACATATGCCTTCTTGTGCAAACTCACAATTTACTTGTTAAAATTATCAGATATGTAAAGATAAAATGCACAACTGTTAAATATTATGTTATTCACTCAATTATAAGAAATTCTCAGCCAGTGGTGCCATAAATATGATAAGAAAGTGGCACATGTAATAGGAAAAAAATAAACTTTGCATTCAGAAAGAAGTGGTTTTGGTTTATGGCTCTTCCACTTGTTTTATGATTCTGTAGAGTAATGCTTTTATGCCTCTAAGCTTAAATTTCCTAACTGTATAAATTTACTTCTTACTTCTATCTAAGTTGTTGTGAGGCCATCATAAAAAAATACCAAGTGTCTATCACACAGATTTCTTCTAAATTTTGTTTATTTATTCCAACAAACAATAATTTTGCCTTAGTAGGTAGAACAACATGCTCAAGGATCAGAAACAAATGAAATCAACTTGTTTTATTTCTGGAGACCTCAAACTGCCTGAATGATTACAAAATTGTTCCAGGGATTAGTTCATTTTCTCCCTGTAGAAGAGTCCACTAGAAGATAACCTATATCTGGAAGTTTGTTACATGGTGTGAAATTAGAATCAAGGAAAGGAATTGGATTATCTTTATTAGTAAGTCATAACAGCCAGATACAGCAGTGTTATTTATAGGCTGAGAGCAGGAAAGGGATAGATCTAGTTTAAAAAAAAAAAAAAAAAGCCAGACACAGGAAGGTTCACCATCTTCATGATTATTATCTATTTTCTTTCAAAACATTCTTTCTCCAGAAATTGTTCTTTCTCATTGAGAAAAATTTGTCCACCTAATTTCCTAGTGGTGGCTTCCCAGTGTCTTTAATAGAATGTAAAATTCTACAGACATATTGACCACCTTATGTTGATTTGGGAGTCTTGTTTGTATATTTGACACTTGTGCTTTCTCAATTTCTTTCTCCCAAAATAAACAATGCCAACCTCTGCTTGTATCTTTCATTGTGCCCTATAAAGTATTTACAAATAAATACTTCCAAAGACTTGTAATTTTAATATTAAGTAAACAAAACTGCTGCTTATTTCAGCAAATTTCATGGTAAAAAATGTCTGTAATGATGTACTGTGAAATATCTGAAAAAATGCAATAGTTATCTAAGTCCTATAAAGTCTTAAATAACTTATTTGAGAGATAATGCTCTCCTTGCTTAACAGAAGCTTTAAATTAGTAACACTTCTTAAAAGGATCTTCTTTTGAAACCAGCCAAAATGACCCATAGAACTAATGTCTATGGTTTGTTTTGAATAAACATAGAAATTGGCCCTCCCAGTGTTAAAACGTGAGAAAATTACATTTGTCTTACTGAGTTCCTTTCTCAGGAAACCAACCATCAGGCCTCCTAGATAATACCAAGGAACTGAAACTTACCAAACTACCACATCTGGTCAATGAGACACCAGACAACCCCATCATGAGTGCCTAAATGGACCACCTGCTTCTTGTTCACCAACTCCTTTTCCTTACACCTCTCTAATTCCTGTTTTGCTGTGTATAGTATACATTTCTTCCTTGCTATATAAGCCCCTGATTTTAGTTGGTCAAGGAGATGAATTTGACACTGGTCTCTCATCTCGTTGGCTATGGCACCTGAATAAAGCCATCTTCCCTGGCAATACTCATTGTCTCAGTGATTGGCTTTCTATGCAGTGAGCAGCAGGACATAGCCCCAAACCCTGGCACTTCAGTAAGATCTTTCCACCAAAATAAAGGACCTAAAGTGCCTAAAATTCTTTTACAATCCAAATGCTGATAAATGACCATTTTTTCTTTGGTTCTCTTCTTTTTACCCTCTCTCTTCTTTCTCTTCCTCTCTTTTGTCTGCTTTTCCTCCTCCTCTTTCTTTTTCTTATTTTTCTTTCTTGAGTTGCCTATTTGATTTGCACTTAACAGTTTGACCTAATAAAAGGAAATTTGGTGATTATATTGCACATGCTCAAAATTTCTTTATAATTTTGTAAAATCAAAACTCTTAAAAACATTGTCTTGTCCTATGCCACTCCCTCAAGATAGTTATACTGTTATACAGCCAATGAAATATGAGAAGAATGTTAATTAATTTGAGATTTTGTCATGTTTTATCATGTATCACTGTGTCCGGAGTTGGTTCCTTCCGGTGGGTTCTTGGTTTCAGTGACTTCAAGAATGAAGCAGTGGACCTTTGCAGTGAGTGTTACAGATCTTAAAGGTGGCACAGACCCAAAAAGTGAGCAGCAGCAAGATGTATTGTTAAGAGCAAAAGAACAAAGCTTCCACAACATGGAAGGGGACTTGAGCATGTTGCCATTGCTGACTGGGGTGGCCAGCTTTTATTCCCTTATTCGTCCCCACCCACGTCCTGCTGATTGGTCCATTTTATAGAGTGCTGATTGGTCCATTTTACAGAGTGCTGATTGGTGCATTTAAAATCCTTTAACTAGACACAGAGTGCTGACTGGTGCATTTTTACAGAGTTCTGATTGGCGCATTTACAAACCTTTTGCTAGACACAGAGCATTGATTGGTACATTTCTACAGAGTGCTGACTGATGCATTTACAATACTTTAGCTAGACACAGGGCGCTGATTGGTGTGTTTTTACAGAGAGCTGATTGGTGGATTTACAATTCTTTAGCTGGATAGAAAAGTTATCCAAGTCCCCACTGGACCCAGAAGTCAAGCTTGCTTCACCTCTCATCACTACAGGAATTTTTAGACAAAATATTTTCTTCACATAAAGGAAAAATTATTTTTGTTATTGTTATCTAACAGTACCTAAGTTCAGATGTATGAGTATTTTGACAATTACAGCTTGTCTACTTGTGCTTCAAATATACTGTTTGTATCATCTTTAACATATATAGAGTTATGTATAATGGAACAATTAAACATTAACTCTTAACCAAAAAAATGTTAATTTGAGTCCATTTTCCATTTGTGTGAGGAAAAAAAGTACATAAAAAGAAAACATCCAATAAAATATAGAATATTAGTTTCTATCTTTGAAAAAATAGAACTACTATTAAATATTGATTCCTTTTACAGAATTCTTTACATAATGAAGACTATTTTCTTCAGCATTTACCTTAACTTACTAGAGTGCTTAGTTAATTAAATATACTCAGTCACTTTAATTTTTCCAGCTAACTGTGATTTGACTAATTAAAAAAGTAAAATTATTGTATTAGACATTTTTAAGGAGGGACATTTGCTTCACTTCAACAGCTTTAATGCCACAAAATGCCAGTTAATTAACTGTCATCATTTATGCCATTTGAGTGCATGGCAATTTTCAACAAATAAAGTTCTTCACAGATATGTGTTTTTATATGTGTATATGTGTATTAAGCTTCTGTTATGAACCAAATATAAACTACCCAAGAAAGTAGACTATACCAAAATTCCAAGAAAAAATAAAATGGTTTCCAGAATACAAGGACTAGATCACATTTTGACTAGAACAAACAAACACAAAGCAAATCTCAGGAATGTGTCTTAGAAATAAAATACACTGAGATTGAAATGTGTTTCTGGATATGGAATTTTGATGTATCCCATATTGCAAACACTTGATTTGAGCATTTCCAGATATTTGTATGCTTCCATTTATTTTAGTATATGAACATATTACTATTAAACAAATAGCTTTCTAGTGTCCTTTCTCTTTTGTGTTTGCCATTCATACAGGCATGATCAAGGAAAGGAAAATGTTGCATGAAAGACAACAAAAAGGATAGCTAGTCAACTTTATGTGTCAGAAAGTTTTTAGTGGGAACTGCTATGACCAATCAACTTTTTTGATATATTAGGATATATAACTTGGTGTATATCACTTTACAAAATCAATTTTTATCTAGACTTAAGAACATTTTTCTGTGTATATTAAAGTGTACATTATGAATACACACTAAAATATGAAAAATTTAGAAATTTAATTCTTTTTTTTTTTTTTTTTTTTTTGAGACGGAGTCTCGCTCTGTCGCCCAGGCTGGAGTGCAGTGGCGCGATCTCGGTTCACTGCAAGCTCCGCCTCCCGGGTTCACGCCATTCTCCTGCCTCAGCCTCCCGAGTAGCTGGGACTACAGGCGCCCACAACCGCGCCCGGCTAATTTTTTGTATTTTTAGTAGAGACGGGGTTTCACCGTGGTCTCGATCTCCTGACCTTGTGATCCGCCTGCCTCGGCCTCCCAAAGTGCTGGGATTACAGGTGTGAGCCACCGCGCCCGGCCAGAAATTTAATTCTTAAGTTTCATCTGAAAGGTATTAGTTCAGTTATTCATAAAATATATAATATATATATACCAGGCACTCTGTGAGGAGATGACTCGTGAAGCACACAGGCTAGTAAATTTAAAGAAAAAAAAAAAAAAAGAAAGAAAGAGAATATAATCTCAGACTAACAATTATACCAAAGCTTTTTGAAGGGCATAATTAAAGTAAGGAAAATATGAGACAGTCCAAGAAAGACAGTTAATCCATTTCATGGTAATTACGTGCCGCTTCTTATAGAAAGGCGTACTTCTAGATCTTGACATTATTTTAGTAATTAGGACAAGAAACAAACAAAAAAAATATGGATTATGTACGTGAAAAGATTAACTTGTGTTATAAATACCACCACTTATCTAATGCCTGGCTTTCCCCTTCTTCTTTATTAAAACATCCTCAGTTTTGCTCAGATACCACTCCAGCAGTAAATTGCATGGGAAAATAATTTATGTTTCATAGTAGCTAGAAGAGAAGAACAGTAATTTCCTAATGCAAAGAAAATATAACAGTTTGAGGGGATGGATGCCTCAATTACCCTGAATTGATCATTAAACATTGTAAACATGTATCAAAATATCACATATACCCCAGAAATATGTACAACTATGAAATATCAATAAAAATACAAATATAACAATAATGTTCATAGGGACATATAGGTAGGGGTTTTCATTCACTCCAATACCCATAGAAATACTTCACTTTGGTTCTTATCCACCGTTATGAAAATTGGTTCTTACTCATTAGAAATTTGTTAAGCAATTGATTAAATTATAACTTGTATTTCAATAATTAGGATAAAATTTATAAATTATGATTCAGAATTTGTATATGTATATACAAAATCATGGAAAAGAATAGAATGTGTCAGATGCAATAATATTAGAGTAAGTATTTCTTCATAAAACCTCTGATGAAAAATAAATATTCTTGGGATTCCCATGCAAGATGGCTGAATAGGAACAGCTACAATCTGCAGCTATAAGCGAGATCAACACAGAAAGTGAGTGACTTCTACATTTGCAACAGAAGTAACCAGTTCATCTCACTGGAACTGGTTAGAAAATGTGTGCAGCCCACAAAGGGCAAGTAGAAGCAGGGTCAGCTGTCACCTCACCCAGGAAGTACAAGGGGTCGGGGAACTCCCTCCCTTAGTCAATGGAAACCATAAGGGACTGTGTTCTAAGGGACAGTGCTATCCAGCCCAGATATCACACATTTCTCACTCTCTGCAACCCGCAGACCAGGAGATTCCCCCAGGTGCCTACACCACCAGGGCCCTGGGGTTCAAGCACAAAATTGGGTGGCTGTTTGGGTTGACACCGAGCTAGCTGCAGGAGTTGTTTTTTGTTTGTGTGTATGTGTGTGTGTGTGTGTGTTTTTTGTCCCCCCCCCCCACAGTCATGCCTGGAATACCAGTGAGACAGAACCATTCACTCCCTTGGAAAAGGGGCTGAAGCCAGGAAGCCAAATGGTTTTGCTCAGTGGATCCCACCCCCATGGAGCCCAGCAAACTAAGATCCACTGGCTTGAAATTCTCGCTGCCAGCACAGCAGTCTGAGGTCAACCTGGGATGTTCCAGCTTGGTGAAAGGAGAGGCGTACACCATTACTGAGGCGTGAGTAGGCTGTTTTCCCCTCACAATGTAAACAAAACCACCAGGAAGTTTGGACTGGGCAGAGCCCACCACAATGCTGCAAAGCTGCTGTATCCAGACTGCTTCTCTAGTTTCCTCCTCTCTGGGCAGTGCATCTCTGAAAGAAAGGCAGGAGCCGCAGTACAGGGGCTTATAGATAAAACTCCCATCACCCCGGGACAGAGTACCTGGGTAAAGGGGTGGCTGTGGGTGCAGCTTCAGCAGACTTAAATGTTCCTGCCTGCTAACTATGAAGAGGGCAGTGGAACTCCCAGTAAAGCACTCAAGTTCTGCTAAGGGACAGACTTCCTCCTTAAGTAGATCCCTGACCCCCATGCTTCCTGATGGGGAGACACCTCCCAGCAGGGGTCAACAGACACCTCATACAGGAGAGCTATGGCTGGTATCTGGTGGGTGCCTCTCTGGGACAAAGCTTCCAGAGGAAGGAGCAGCCAGCAATCTTTGCTGTTCTGCAGCCTCTGCTAGTGATACCCAGGCAAACAGCATCTGGAGTAGAACCACAGCAAACTCCAGCAGACCTGCAGAAGAGGGGTCTGACTGTTAAAAGGAAAACTAACAAACAGAAAGCAATAGTATCAACATCAACAAAAAGGATGATCAAGGAAAAACTCCATCTGAAAGTCACCAACAGCAAAGACCAAAGGTAGGCAAATCCACGAAGATATGGAAAAAACAGAGCAAAAATTCTGTAAAGTCAAAAACCAGAATGCCTCATCTCCAAAGGATCACAACTCCTCACCAGCAAGGGAACAAAATTGGGCAAAGAATTAGTTTGAAGAGTTGACAGAAGTAGGCTTCAGAAGATGGGTAATAACAAACTCCTCCATGCTAAAGGAGCATGTTCTAACCCAATGTAAGGAAGCTAAGAACCTTGACAAAAAGTTACAGGAATTGCTAATTAGAATAACCAGTTTAGAGCAGAATATAAATGACCTGATGGAGATGAAAAACACAGCACTAGAACTTTGTGAAGCATACACAAGTATCAACAGCTGAATCGATCAAGCAGAAGAAAGGATATCAGAGATTAAAGATCAACTTAATGAAATAAAGTGTGAAGACAAGATTAGAGAAAAAAGAATGAAAAAGAACAAATAAAGCCTCCAAGAAATATGAGACTATGTGAAAAGACCAAACCTATGTTTGATTGATGTACATGAAAGTGACGGGGAGAATGGAATCAAGTTGGAAAACACACTACAGGGTATTATCCAGGAGAACTTCCCCAACCTAAAAAGACAGGCCAACATTCAAATTCAGGAAATACAGAGAACATCACAAAGATACTTCTCGAGAAGAGCAACTCCAAGGCACATAATCATCAGATTCACCAAGGTTGACATGAAGGAAAAATGTTAAGAGCAGCCAGAGAGAAAAGTCGGGTTACTCACAAAAGGAAGCCCATCAGACTAACAGCAGATCTCACTGCAGAAATCCTACAAGCCAGAAGAGAGTGGAGACCAATATTCAACATTCTTAAAGAAAAGAATTTCCAACCCAGAATTTCATATCCAGCCAGATTAAGCTTAATAAGCAAAGGAAAAATAAAACCTTTTACAGACAAGCAAATGCTGAGGGATTTTGTCACCACCAGGCCTGCCTTACAAGAGCTCCTGAAGGAAGCACTAAATATGGAAAGAAAAAAACGGTATCAGCCACTGCAAAAACAACCCAAAATGTAAAGATTATCGACACTATGAGAAAACTGCATCAACTAATGGGCAAAATAACTGGCTAGCATCATAATGACAGGATTAAATTCACACATAACAATATTAACCTTAAATGTAAATGGACTAAATGCACCAATTAAAAGGCACAGGTTGGCAAATTAGATAAAGCGTCAAGACCCATTGGTGTGCTGTATTTAGGAGACCCATCTCACATGCAAAGACACACATAGGCTCCAAATAAAGGGAAGGATGAAGATTTACTGAGCAAATAGCAAAAAACAACAACAACAACAACAACAAAAAAGATCAAAAAGACAAAGAAGGCCATTATGTAATGGTAAAGGGATCAATGAAACAAGAAGAACTAACTATCCTAAATATAATGCACCCAATACAGGAGCACCCAGATTCATAAAGCAAGTTCTTAGAGACCAGCAACGAGACTTAAACTCCCACATAATAATAGTGGGAGACTTTAGCACTCCATTGTCAATATTAGACACGTAATGACACAGAAAATTAACAAGGATATTCAGGACTTGAACTTAGGTCTGGACCAAGCAGACCTAACAGACATCTACAGAATTCTCCACTCCAAATCAACAGAATGTATTTTCTTCTGAGCACCACATAGCCCTTATTCCAAAATCACCTCTATGAAAATAAACTATAAAATCTAGAAGTAATGGATAAATTCCTGGACACATGAACACTCACAAGACTAAACCAGGAACAAGTCAAATTCCTGAGTAAACCAATAACAAGTTCTAAAACAGGGGCAGTAATTATTAAAATATCAACCAAAAAAAGCCCAGTACAAGATGGATTCATAGGTGAATTCTACTGGTGGTGTGAAGAGGAGCTGGTACCATTCCTTCTGAAATTATTCCAAACAATAGAAAAAGAAGGACTCCTCCCTAACTCATTTTATGAGGCCAGCATCATCCTGATACCAAAACCTGGCAGACATACAATAAAAAAATAAAATTTCAGGCCAGTATCCCTGATGAACATCTATACATAAATCCTCAATAAAATACTGGAAAACCAAATCAAGCAGCACATTAAAAAGCTTATCTACCACAATCAAGTTGGCTTCATCCCTGGGATGCAAGGTTGGTTCAACATATGAAAATCAATAAATATAATCCATCACATAAACAGAAACAATGACCAAATGCACATGATTATCTCAACAGATGCAGAAAAGGCCTTCAACAAAATTTAACACCCTTCATGCTAAAAATACTCAATAAACTAGGTACTGATGGAACTTATCTCAAAATAATAAGACCTTCTTATGACAAACGCACAGCCAATATCATACTGAATGGACAAGAGCTAGAACTGTTCGCTTTGAAAACCAGCAGAAGATAAGGATGCCCTCTCTCACGACTCCTATTCAACATAGTTCTGGTCAGGGCAATCTTGCAAGAGAAAGAAATAAAGGGTATTCAAATAGGAAGATAGAAAGTCAAATTATCTCTGCTTGCAAATGGTGTGATTGTATATTTGGAAAACCCCATTAGCTCAGCACAAAATCTCCTTAAGCTGATAAGCAACTTCAGCAAACTCTCAGGATACAAAATCAATGTGCAAAAATCACAAGCATTCTCATACACCAATAATAGACAAACAGAGAGGCAAATCATGAACAAACTCCCATTCACAATTGCTACAAAGGGAATAAAATACTTAGAGATAAAACTTACAAGGGATGTGAAGCACCTCTTCAAGGAGAATTACAAACCACTGCTCAAAATAATAAGAGAGGACACAAACAAATGGAAAAACATTCCATGCTCATGGATAGAAATAATCCATATCATGAAAACGGTCATACTTCCCAAAGTAATTTATAGATTAAATGCTATTCCCATCAAACTACCATTGACTTTCTTCACAGAATTAGACAAAACTACTTTAAACTTCATCTGGAACCAAAAAAGAGCCTGCATTGCCAAGACAATCCTAAGCAAAAAGAACAAAGCTGGAGGCATCACGCTACCTGACTTCAAACTATACTACAAGACTACAGTAACCAAAACAGCATGATGCTGGTACCCAAACAGATACATAGACCAATGGAGTGGAACACAGGCCTCAGAAATAACACAACACATCTACAACCAGCTGATCTTTGATACACCTGATGAAAACAAGCAATGAGGAAAGGATTCCCTATTTAATAAATGGTGTTGGGAAAACTGGCTGGCCATATGCGGAAAACTGAAGGGGACCTCTTCCTTACACCTTATACAAAAATTAACTCAAGATGGATTAAAGATTTAAATGTAAGACCTAAAATCATAAAAACACTAGAAGAAAACCCAGGCAATATGATTCAGAACATAGCCACGGGCAAAGACTTCATGACTAAAACACCAAAAGCAATTGCAACAAAAGCCCAAATTGATAAATGGGATATAATTAAACTAAAGAGCTTCTGCACAGCAAAAGAAAGTATCATCAGAGTGAACAGGCAACCTACAGAATGGGAGAAAATTTTGCAGTCTATCCATCTGACAAATGGCTAATATCCTGAATCTACAAGGCACTTGTAGGGGGACAAGAGGAGGGATAGCAATAGGAGAAATGCCTAATGTAGATGACGGGTTGATGGGTGCAGCAAACCACCATGGAACATGTATACCTACGTGACAAACTTGCATGTTCTGCACATGTATCCCAGAACTTAAAGTATAATAAAAAATAATAAATAAATCAATAAATATTCTTTTGAATTTTTTGGTAAAAATTACCACACACTCCAGCTAAGTTCATCTGAGTAGTGCTTGTTTTTATAGTATGTGATTTGCCTCTATGTGGGCATCAAATGAGTGGTGAGGGAGAAACACATGTTCACTATGAAAGATGGCTTTTTCTGATCAAATGAGGGAAAACCCATAGTTCTGCTCCTCCTTTGTCTTCCCGTGTGAGATATTTTCACATATATATATGGTGAGTCTCTTTCTTGCATGTGGATACAAGATAAAGAACTAAAAGCCAGTGTACTGAGTATGACAAAGCAGGAAGCTGGATAACACCTGGGTCATTGTTGATTTTTTGAGCTTTTTTTTCTTTTTCTTTTTTTTTTTTTTTGAGATGGGGTCTCCCTCTGTCACCCAGATTGGAGTGCAGGTGGAGCGATTTTGACTCACTGCAACCTCTGCCTCCCTGGTAGCTGGGACTACAGGCATGCATCACAATGCCTGGCTAATTTTTGTATTTTTGGTAGAGATGGGGTTTCACTGTCTTAACCAGGCTGATCTCAGACTTCTGATCTCATGATCTGCCAGCTTCAACCTCCCAAAGTGCTGGGATTACAGGTGTGAGCCACAGCGCCCAGCCTGAGCTGTTAAACTAAACTTGGAATAGTCTATCTTCAGATTCTCTTTATGTGAGATAAATAAATGTCCAGCTTTGAAACTACTTTTGGTTGCCATTGTGTTTCTTGCAGCCAAATACATCTTAACTGATACACCACGAGAGTGCATGCTATTTTCACAGAAAAAAGCAAATAATGTACTAAAATAGGAAATTAGGTTCCATGTGCGTTTTAAGTAGGAGTACAGTAAGTCAGTTTGCACTTTAAAACTTTTGTGTACAGAGGAAAAATTAGTAAGGGTCTGAATCTGAGAACAACAGGCATATGTAGAACATGTTTAATTCATAAAATATACTGACCAATGTTAATGAGTAACTATGGGGTTGGACAAAATTTGAGGACAATTTGGAAAGGTAACTGATGTACATAAATATGCTCTTAGAATAGCTACCTGCTTTCTAAATATATTAGTATATAATTCATATACATGAAGTGTTGAAGGAAAGGCATATTTGGAAAGTTCATCATTGGTGATAATTTGGACAAGTAATTTAGACAATGCTTGTGAAATTTGTGAATGTATGTCTGATAGCTGGTTGAATATATGGATTGAAGTATCAGGAGAGACGTTTCAACTAGCAATATAAATATGTAAATCATAATCACATAGTGATAAATTCAAACCAAGTGCATTCCTTTATTTTACAAGTATTTATTAAGTGTCTAATGTATACTAGGACACATTCCTATATGTCTTTATATGTATATTAAAATAAGTAAGTATTATGCAAAAAAGAAGCAGTCACTTATTCTTCCATAGTTGAGCTTTTTTTTTTTTTTTTAGTGGAGACAAAAATTAAAATTAAATGTAATAAATATGTAAAATCCATTTATTATAATTTATTATATAAATAAAAATTATTATACAAATACTAACTTATTATATAAAAATTAACAATTACATAAACAAAATTTATTAATAGTTTTCTATAATTTTGTAAATGCTGTGAAAACAGAAAAAGAGAAAGAACAAAAGAGAGTTAGGAGTACATGCTTAGTGTGTGTGTCTGTGTGTGTGTGTGTGTGTGTGCGCGCACACATGCTTTCATGTGTGTATTTAAGGTAGGGTAGACCTAATTGAAAATTGTGTCCTTCGAGTATACTTTAAATAGTCTTTCCATAAAAAATAATTTTCATCACCTATATTGTTGTTTTGCTGGAGAGTTGGTTCATCAAGGTCCTTACTCCATGATTTTAGAAGTTCTGTGCCAACTTTTTTGAGAAATGTTCTTTTTAATTGTTTGTTTATCTAATCTTTGGGAATGCTGAGTGATATTACTTACCAATCATAGCTCTCAGTATGTTAGGATCCTTGGTAGTCACTTTACTTTTTCTGTTCTTTACCAAAATGGCACCCACTTGGCATCTAGCAGTTTAGTGTCACCATCTGACTTATAGCTTTAGGGTTAAATCATTGCCATTACTCCCAGTTAACCCAGTCCTGAAATGTATTCTGGATCATAAAATAGATTCTTAGCTATATTGGTTTATTATTCTTTTCTCATGCTGCTATGAAGAAATACCTGAGACTGGGTAATTTACAAAGGAAAGAGGTTTAATTGACTCACAGTTCTGTTGGGGAGGCCTCAGAAAACTTACAATAATGGAGGAACACACGTCTTCGCAAGGTGGCAGGGGAGAGAATGAGTGCAAGCAGGGGAAATGTAGGACACTTATAAAACCATCTGATCTCATGAGACTCACTCACTATTATGAGAACAGCATGAGGGAAACTACCCCATAATTCAGTCACCTCTACCTGGTCTCCCTCTTGACACATGGGAATTTTGGGGATTACAATTTAAGACGAGATTTCAGTAGGGGCACAGAGCCAAATCATATCATTCCATCCCTGGCCCCTCTCAAATCTCATGCCCTCACATTTCAAAACATGGTCATGACCTTCCAATATTCCCGAAAAGTCTTAAGTCATTCCAGTATTAACCCAAAAGTTCAAGTTCAAAATCTCATCTACGTCAAGGCAAGTCCCTTCAATCTATGAGCCTGTGAAATCAAAAGCAAGTTAGTTAGTTCCTAGATGCATTGAGGGTATAGGCATTGGGTAAATAAATCCATTCCAAATGGGAGAAATTGACCAAAACAAAGGGGTTACAGGCCCCATGCAAATTTGAAACTCATTAGAGCAGTCAAAGGAGACCATTTTGAAACTTAAAAATCTCACATCCAGGGCACACTGATGCAAGAGGTGGGCTCCCACAGCCTTGGGCAACTCTGCCATTGTGGCTTTGCAGGGTACAGCCCCACTCCTGGCTGCTTTCACAGGCTGACATTGAGTGTCTGCAGCTTTTCCACGTGCATGGTGCAAGCTGTCAGTGGAGCTACCATTCTGGGGTCTGGAGTATGGTGCCCCTCTTTTCACAGCTCCACTAGGCAGTGCCCCAGTGGGGACTCTGTGGGGACTCCAACCCCACATTTCCATTCTGCACTGCCCTAGCAGAGTTTCTCCGTGAGGGCTCTGCTCCTGTAGCAAACTTTTTCTTGGACATCTAGCATTTCCGTACATCCTCTGAAATACAGGCAGAGGCTCCCAAACCTCAATTTTTGACTTCTATGCACTCGCAGGCCCAACACCACATGTTAGCTGCCGAGCTTCCGGACCTGCACCCTCTGAGGCAATGACCTGAGCTGTACGTTGACTCCTTGTAGCCACAGCTCAGATGCAGGGCACCACGTCTTGAGACTGCGCAAAGCGGCAAGATCCTGGGCCCCGCCCACAAAACTAGTTTTCCCTTCTAGGCCTCTGGGCCTGTGATGGGAGGGGCTGCTGTGAAGGTCTCTAAACATGACAGAGAAATTTGTTCCATTGTCTTAGTGATTAACATTTGGCTCCTCATTACTTATGCAAATTTCTGCAGCGGGCTTGAATTTCTCTCCAGAAAATGGGTTTTCCTTTTCTATTGCATTGTCAGGCTGCAAATTTTCCAAAGTTTTATGCTCTGTTTCCTCTTGAGTGCTTTACAGCTTAGACATTTATTCTGTGAGATACCTTAAATCTTCTCTCTCAAGTTCAAGTTGCACTTCTAGGGCAGAAGCAAAATGCTGCCAGTCTCTGCTAAAGCATAGCAAGTGTCACCTTTGCTCCAGTTCCCAACAAATTCCTCATCTCCATCTGAGACCAGCTCAGCTTGGACTTCATTGTCCATATCACTGTCAACATTTTGGCCAAAACAATTCAAGGAGTCGCTAGGAGGTTCCAAACTTCCCCACGTGTTCCTGTCTTCTTCTGATCCCTCCAAACTATTACAATCCCTGTCTATTACCCAGTTTCAAAGTTGCTTCCACATTTCAGGTATCTTTATAGCAGCATCCCATCTACTGGTAGCAATTTACTGTATTAGTCTGTTCTCACACTGCTATGAAGAAATACCTGAGACTGGGTAATTTATAAAGGCAAGATATTTAATTGACTCACAGTTACGCATGGCTGGGGAAGCCTCAGGAAACTTACAATCATGGAGAAACACATATCTTCACAAGGTGGCAGGAGAGAGAATGAGGGCAAGCAGGGGAAATGGCAGAAACTTAAGAAACCATCAGATCTCGTGAGACTCATTCGTTATCACAGGAACTGCATGGGGAAAACTGCACCGATGATTCAATTACCTTCACCTGGTCCTGCCTTTTGCACATGCGGATTATGGGGATTAACAATTCAAGGTGAGATTTGCATGGGGACACAGAGCCAAACCGTATCAATTGGTATCTTCTTCAGATATTCTTTAATTGTTTATTGAATAGTTTCCTACAGGCCCTCCTAAGGACATGGTCAGAAAGTTGATTGTCTGTCCTTACATGTTATATGTACAATACCATGATGATGTCTGTAAGCCTTTCCTCCCCATTTCCACTCTTCCCTATAGCAGATCTGGCATTTCTTTCTTACTTAATGAGGGTTATCATTTTTAATAGTCATTCTAGGAGTTTCTTAGCATCATTTCCTTGAATTCTGGTCAAAGTATTACATTCTTGGAAATTGCTCTCAAATTAATAAGGCTTCCCTTATCTAATTTTGTTATCTTTCCCCTTTGATCTAACACCCTGAGCATATATCCTGCCTTCTCTTTCTGGTCCTGCAACCCTTTCTTGATATTATTTCTTTCCTCCTTTAGCATGTCTGGCAATTAGTAATACTATTTGACCCAAGTTATGGATGAGGCGACCGGAGGTCAATGTGTGTAATATCCTGAGGAATCCTGAGGAAGCATATGTTGTCTTGCAGGACAGAGTCCTCTGGTCCTCTTCAAGGAAAGTGGAGTGCTAGCTCTTTAATAAAAAGGAGCTGACCATTTCTGCAATCCAAGTTCATCAACCTAGACATGCCTATCTCGTTGTCCAAGGTCTAATTTTTTTTTTCATCAGGGACCTGAGCTTGGCATAGCATATTTTTCTAGCTTGGGAATTAATCTCCAGAGCTCTCCTCTTCTTATGACTAAGTTCTGCTCTCAGTTCTAAGTTCTCTTTGCTCTCTAGGTTCAGAAAATTAGTTTCCCAACAAGTTGGTTCTATAGCTTTTACCTTTAGTTTTTAATTATTAATTATTATCAGCTTTTAAAATACCAATTTTCCCTAGAAACCACTGTTAAGTTGTTTACATAAATTGTAATTCTCCCATATTTCCTAATACCTGATATATGCTACTGGTTCATTTTCATCTACCAATACAGTATTCTAGTTTTGCACACTCTAGTTTACCATTTACCATTGCTACTGGTAAATGTTACCATTGGTAACAACTGCAATGCTACTTTATTCCAAGGGCCATGTATACTGACTGCATATGCTGCCAACAATAGGAATACTCATTGGGGATCATCCAACTCCAAAATCCTATTTAAGCATCTGCTTTCTAGGATGATCCCTATACCAGTGTTATAGGTTAGATTTCCTGGGAGGCAGACTACGAGATGTACGTTAGCATGCGCAATGTTTATTAGCAAGTGCTCTCAGGATAAAAATCTGCTTGGGAAGATTAAGAGGCAGGATAGGAAAATCTGGGAGAAAAGTTGAAAAGTGAGGTGGCTCTTCAAAGAAATTATTCTTTGGGAATGGGGCCAGAATATAATACTCCAGCATCCAGTTAGGACATGGGCTGCATGTTGGCTCTTTTTAACTGGATTATTTCCCAGATAGATGGGAATGCTGGAAGCAACTGTGGATGGAATAAGTCCTTTACCCCTGCAGGAGAGATTTGCATCACAGCATTTATTACAACCTTGTAGTTCATTGGAAGGCCTTTACCTTTTCCTTTCAGTGAAAAGCAGTTTTAAGCAGAATAGTATGAAATGAAGAAGAGGGGAAGACAGAAGAGAAGCTTGGGAACAATTAAATTTCAAGTGTTGCAGGAAGGTAGGAAATTCCATCAAAATCACCTAAGAAGAAATGAGCAAGAATGACATGATCATTTTTTAAGACAGAATTTCAATGGGGAAGTAAATAACAGTGTCAATACAACCCAAAGGCAAGATTGGATTTGGTAAGTAAGAGATAAATGGTGGCTTGGGTGAATTAAGTTTAGTGAGGAGTTGGGATGAGTGTGCCCACTGAATGAGTGGTGAGAAAGAATCCATTCATAAAGATTTTTCTTAGCAAAATGGAGAATAAAAAGAAGAAGAAAAATATCTACAGCAGGCTACGAAATGCCAGTCTTTTATTTGCTTGTTGTGGTCTTTTGGAAGAAACTTAAACACATTCATATGCTGAAAGCAATAAGCAACCAAAGAGTGAAAAGTTGAAAATGAGGAGAAAGAATAATGGCCTGATGCATGACGAGGATGAGATCCAAATTTGCTTTTAACAAAATTCTACAGTACTTGAAGAAATGGAGAGAAAAAAAGGGAAAGAAACAGAGCAATAACATCAAAGGCAAAATTAAAGGGCATTGTGCTTAGTGTTCTCAATGAAAATAAATACAACATGAGAGTGAGAAGACAGATGAGCATTTGTGATTAGAATAAAGAGCACTGCAATTCAAGGGTTCAGACATGGAATATTTCTGAGTGAGGAAACATTAGAGATGGAAGTTTAGAGATAATGTTGCAATAGCTGTGTGGAAAAATAAAAATGATGCCCCTTGTCTATCCAGACCGAAGTCAGCTTGTCAGCAAGAATGAGGTCTGCCTTGAAGTCGTCTTTCACAAAACTTGGGGAGAAACGAGAATATTCGCAGGTAATAAGACTGAGGGAAGGTAGAATGATCCATAGATTCAGATGTATAACTGAACCTCAACACAGGGAAATTTATAGAACAATGCAGCAATCTGAGAGTGGCAATGCACAACCAAAAGAATATCAATCTCTTTCCTTCTGTTTGGGCTTGTGAGAAAACATTTCCCTCTGAGGAGAGTGTCACACATAAATGCCTTTTCTCAGGTTGGAGCTGGGCTTCAGCAAAGCAAAGAAAGTATCAGAAACATCTTGTCAAGACCTGGGGAATTTAGGTAAACTTATCTAAAGTGAAAAAAGGAAGGCTTATAGATTGATTATGGTACTGATCTTTCAAACCTGGGTGCTGTTGCACGTATCGGGGTCAATATCAGTAACTGGGCACTGAGGAGAGGTTCATATCAGGAAACCAGAATGTAAAGTCATCCTAAACATAAAAGATGCACTTAAAATATTCTGGAGAGATGAAAATGGTAAAAGATGAGCCCATGAATTTGCACAGGGTTTTGGAGAGAGGAGAGAAAAGGCTACTGTGTAGAGCCTTAGAGAGAGATAGGTGAATAAAGACAGAGTGGGATTTTATATACATTTTCCAAAAATCTAAAAGGAAAACACTGTTAACCTGAAAGTTTTTTCCTCAAAAATATAAATTTATGAATATCAGTATCAATACATGAATTCAACCTATTATATTGCCGTTTTTATGATATATTATTATAGATTTAGAAGGTACAATGCCAATTTGTCACATGCATTTAAGTCTTCGCTTTCAGTGACCCAGAAAGTGACCATTGCACCCAATAGATAGTTTTTCTTTTTGATTTAGTTTAATTTTATTTCACTTTTTGAGATGGAGTCTTGCTCTGTCACCCAGACAGGAGTGAAGTGTCGCGATCTCAGCTAACTGCAACCTCCATCTCCTGGGTTCAAGTGATTTTTATGGCTGCATAGTATTCCATGTTGTATATGTATCACATTTTCTTTATCTGATCTATCACTGATGGGCATCTGGGTTGGTTCCATGACTTTCCTATTGTAAATAGTGCTGCAATCAGCACACACATTCATGTGTCTTTGTAGTAGAATGATTTACACTCCTTTGGGTATATACCCAGTGATGGGATTGCTGGGTCAAATGGAATTTCTGATTCTAGATCCTTGAGGAATCACCATACTGTCTTCCACAATGGTTGAACTAATTTATATTCCCACCAACAGTGTAAAAGTGTTGCCACTTCTCCACAGCCTCTCTGGCATCTATTGTTTCTTGACTTTTTAATAATTGACATTCTGACTGGCGTGAGATGCAAACCTGATTTGTGATGCAAGGGAATACTATTTAAAATGATTAAAATTACTGTGAAATGTCTCATAGCAATTTGGTCAAGTAGAGTAAGATTCTGTAACATTATTTTACCTGGTTTAGAAATGTAATACTCAGATGTCTAGCTCATGGTAAAATAATTTATGAATTATTTAAAGTGTTTTTCAAAATGCTTCCTGTCTTATATATTTAACAAGAAAATGGAGCCATATATTTTCGGAGATAATCCACATAGCTGGCAAATTTTGAACTCATCTCTGGTAATGTATACTAGGAATATCTTGAAATATGTGATATCCTGTAATTTTACATAGAGTTTTGTAAAATGGAGGGAGATTGTCAACATTTGATATCTGTACCCATATCTTTTTATGTATCTATGTCTACGTATTTATCTATATATATTAACATCTATTCCTATCCCTGTATCTATATCTATATACTAATATTCATCTATCTACCTATCTGTTATTTACCAGCCTACCTGGTATTATATGATATCTTTTATTCTCCAAAGTCTAAATCAGGTTCATTACTTTGAAACACAATTTCCAAACTTCTCTGTCCCCAGTTCTTTATAAATCTTACTCCAGAATCCTTTTCCAAACAAATACATTTAAAATGATTAAGATAAAATGAAAGAATAAATAAAGAATGGGCCTAGATAGAGTTTGGCTCTATGCCCCACCCAAATTCATGTCAAATTGTAATCCCCACACTTTGAAGGAGGGGCCTGGTGGGAGAAGATTCAATCAATCAGGGGGGAGTACTTCCCCCTTCCTGTTCTCGTGATGGAATTATCATGAGATCTGGTTGTTTAAAAGTGTGTAGCACCTCTCACTTTGCTCTCTTTCTCTTGCTGTCATGTGAAGATGTGCTTGGTTCCCTTTCACCTTCTACCATGATTGTAAGTTTCCTGAGGCTTCCCCAGCCATGCCTCCTGAACAGCCTGCCGAACTGTGAGTCAGTTAAACCTCTTTCCTTTATAAACTACCAAGTTTCAGGAGTTTCTTTATAGCAATGTCAGAATGGACCAATGCAAGTTCTTTTGCAAAATAAAATAGTTGTTTTAATGAAATTGACTAACTGTATTTTATTTAATGTAACCCAGGTTGGAGTGCATTGGTGTGATCATAGCTTACTTCATCCTTGAACTCCAGAACTCAAACAATCATTCCACATCAGCCTGCTGAGTAGCTAGGACTGCAGGTGTGCACCACCACACTTGGCTTTTTTTACTTTAATTTTTTGGAGAGATGGGGTCTTGCTATCTGGTCTTCAACTCCTGGCCAGACTGGTCTTGAACTCCTGTTCTCAAGCAAATCTCCTCCCTTGGTCTCCCAAACCATGCCTGGCCCTGAAATTTATTAATTTAAAATGTTAAATCTTTAAGTTTAAATGATAAGAAAACAAGTATAAGTTAATAATCCATTAATTGCTAACATCAGTCAACAGTTTTGAATAATCTGATTGAATTTTGTCAGGTTCACTTTTATTGAGCTTATTTATGTATTACTTTAAGTACATTGAATACAGTAAATGGAAAACATATAACTGTGTTTGGCTTTGGATCCTATATAGAGGCATCTCTAAGCAAATGTTTTAAAGGACCTTGCTTTGTGAATAGATCAAACAATACTATTGCATGTGTGTACGTGTGTGCGTACACCTGAGAGAAAGAATTATGAATTGTATCTATCTCCTATATAGACAATGACGACGAGGGACAAGATAGTTAATTGTTCAAGCCACTGCATAATTTGCGAAAATAAAATTTAGGAGCTCTAACATACGTGTAAATCAAAGCCCTTTGTCTATTTTCTGTATTTTGCCACTAGGAAAAAAGGAACAAGCTGGGATATTAAAAATATTTTTTCTACACTGAATTGCAAATTAGACTATGAATACATATTTACTTGCAAGCAAAAAAAAAATAAATTTATTATATTGATAACTTCTTCTGTTTCCTTTGTAGGTACAGTGTATCTAAATTTTCGTGTTTTTAAATCATAATAATAATATGAAGCTGTGAGTTAAATTTTCTCCTTTGACTTTTGTTGCTAGATTAATATTACTGTTGTTTCCTAGATTCTCTAGGCACAACTCACTTGTTTTTTGTTATTATAATCTTCAAAAATAATTGCTTTATTTTAAAACGCATTATTTTAAGAGGACTCATTTGAACCTCTAACAAACAACTCACATTTTTTTATATAATGATCCATAACATTGCACTTTCCTTTAGCAATAAGTACTGCTGGGATTTACACTGAACTTTAGCAGTCACCTACAGTAGTCTTCCTTGCTCACTATTCTGTCCATGTGATCCAGTTCAGACCATCCACAATATTAAAAAGCATATATGTATACAATCTAGGCATGGATAACTGGCTTGAAAAAAATACATACAATTAGTGGCTACTATCCCAATGGATTATTTAATCAATTTTATGCAATTAAAGGCATTTTTACACACCTACATTATATCTGGCACTATGTTAAGTGCTAGGAATATAAATAAATATATGTTCTAATTGCTCTTTCAAAGAGCTTATAGTTTAATACGGGAAACATAATTAATTGCAATATAGTTATAATATTTAGCAGAAGCCCTAAGGTATATAAGACTAAATTAAAATAATCATACAAGCAGTTATCAGTTCTATATCCTTTACAATTATACATAGAGTTCCTTGCATAGACTATATATATATATATATAATGTATATGTGTGTGTGTATATATATGTGTGTGTCTGTGTATATTTGTGCTACATTTATTGATGCAAGAGTTGTTGAGTAAAAGGCTAAGTGAAGGAGAGTGTGACTAAAGTAAGCCAGTCTAACACTTACTAAGTTTAACATTTACTAAGTAAGTTTAACACTTACTAAGTTTAACAGACCCACCAATGAAGCAGTAATTGCCTATGCTTGAAAAAATCAGGAAAGTCTTCCCATAGAAGAGAAAATTAAGTTCAGTCTCCCAAAACACAAAGGAGCTGGCCAAACTGATTTATATAGGACATGAACATTCCAAGCACAATGTAGAACCTAAGCAAAAGCTCAGAGGTAAGGAATGGAATAGGTCATTCAAGAACTATGAATGTATTCACTTGGCTGTAGGACAGTAGAAGAAGGAAGAGCTCAGGCTGAAAGGTTTGGCGGAGAGGCCAACCACACATTTGACACTTTTAAGTGTTATTGGAACTCTCTGCTTCATTCTGTATGACAGATATCATGAAGCAATGTGGTGAATTTTCTTCTGTTTATCTTGTCTGTGGCCTCGGAAATTTATCACATTAACTCCAAACAGTCACTAACAATATTTTGGAGCAGTCATACTCCATGAGATAATCTGTAGTTGGCATCTGTACTATATTAAATAATTAAAGAATATTAATGAAATGATGATTGCTGGCATTTTGGAAAGATTCTTTGGGCAGCAGGAGAATGAGTTAAATGGGTGCAAATAATAGGTAATATTTCTCTTTATGTATTAGATCTTGTCAGCCCAATATTTATCTGCTTAGTCAGAAATGTCCTGAGTACTAAAAAGATATTTTTTCAAGAATAGATTTAAGTAGCATAGAGGATATAATTAGGTGGATTTGGCATTTACAACTGCTAACTTGCCAAAGGGTATATTTTAAATATCTTTAAATTAGATTTCTGTGTATTCCCCTAAAGGTAACATTTGCATTTTCAAACTGCAAGAGTGGAGAATAAAAACAGTTCAAATCTCCCCGGTTTACCTTTGCCTGCTGTTCTAACCAGTAACTGCCAGGTCATTCGTTATAAATGCAGCCAAACTAGAGAGATATAGATATTTGTGTATCACAATAATCATAAATATCAGCTTCTAAAAATCCAAATACACCTAAGGAAATCACTCCTTAAATCTCAAAAATCTTAGTGAAATAAACTCATACTCTTTCCTATTCCCAATAAGTTCTTACTTTGTCTTCTTAATTGGAATTCCCTCTGAACAGACTTTTAAATATCAGGATAGCAGTGCTTTTTTTCACTGTCATAAAGAAGAGTCAAAAATTCATATGCAATGCGATGGGAAGGCTTGCAGGGAGAGTGGCAGCTATGGGTCAGAAAGAGTCTTATGTGTTCTTTAGAGTTTGTTATCCAATGTGTACCATTGCTGAATGAGAACATATGAATAAATTTTATGTAAGAGTTTGCCATGTGACCTAATACTTAAGAGAAGTTCATTTTAGCTGTAATGCTATGAAGCTCAATTTTAAATAGAGATAAAAATATTTTCAGTAAAAGTATACTGCATTTAGGGTACAAGTATTTAATGCTACATCTACTCATATGTGTACTCACACACAGTATATATCTTCATTAGAGTGTACATATATAACCATAAATTGTCAAATGACTACTATTGACTAGTGGCTTCTTTGGTCCCCAAAAGTTTTCCTGACAATACTGTAGAGTTAAGGCGACGGCAAACACAGAGTGAGAGGATTCCAACACAAGGGAATAGAATTTTGAGTCAATGTTTAATGGTACATTGTTCAAGATATAATGTCTTAGAGAGAGAATGTAAGTTCAAAACTTCAGTTTCCCAGCTTTAAAACTACAATTATTGACCGGGTGCAGTGGCTCGCACCTGTAATTCCAGCCCTTTGGGAAGCTGAGGCGGGTGGATCACCTGAGGTCAGGATTTCAAGACCAGCCTGGCCAACATGGTGAATCCCCGTATCTACTAAAAAATATGGAAAATTAGCCGAGCATGGTGGCAGGCACTTATAATCACAGTTTTTCAGGAGGCTGAGGCAGGAGACTCACTTGAACCCAGGAGGCAGAGGTTGCAGTGAGCCAAGATCATACTACTGCACTCCAGCCTGGGCGACAGAGTGAGACTCTGTCTCAAAGAAAACAAAATCAAACAAAACAAACAAATAAAAAAAAACCCGGGGCGGAGCAAGATGGCCGAATAGGAAGAGCTCCAGTCTCCAACTCTCAGCGCGAGCTACACAGTAGACCGGTGATTTCTGCATTTTCAACTGAGGTACTGGGTTCATCTCACTGGAGAGTGCTGGACGATCGGTGCTGGTCAGCTGCTGCAGCCCGACCAGCGAGAGCTGAAGCAGGGCGAGGCACTGCCTGACCTGGGAAGCTCCAGGAGGAAGGGAATCCCTTTTCCTAGCCAGGGGAACTGAGACACACAACACCTGGAAAATCGGGTAACTCCCACCCCAATACCGCACTTTAAGCAAACAGGCACACCAGGAGATCATATCCCACACCTGGCCGGGAGGGTGCCACACCCACGGCTCCTCCCTCATTGCTAGCACAGCAGTCTGTGATCTACCAGCAAGGCAGCAGCGAGGCTGGGGGAAGGGCGCCCACCATTGCTGAGGCTTAAGTAGGTAAACAAAGCTGCTGGGAAGCTCGAACTGGGTGGAGCTCACAGCAGCTCAAGGAAACCTGCCTGTCTCTGTAGACTCCACCTCTGGGGACAGGGCAATAACAAACGCAGCCGAAACCTCTGCAGACGCAAACGACTCTGTCTGACAGCTTTGAAGAGAGCAGTGGATCTCCCAACACAGAGGTTGAGATCTGAGAAGGGACAGACTCCCTGCTCAAGTGGGTCCCTGACCCCTGAGTAGCCTAACTGGGAGACATCCCCCACTAGGGGCAGTCTGACACCCCACACCTCACAGGGTGGAGTACACCCCTGAGAGGAAGCTTCCAAAGCAAGAATCAGACAGGTACACTCGCTGTTCAGAAATATTCTATCTTCTGCAGCCTCTGCTGCTGATACCCAGGCAAACAGGGTCTGGAGTGGACCTCAAGCAATCTCCAACAGACCTACAGCTGAGGGTCCTGACTGTTAGAAGGAAAACTATCAAACAGGAAGGACACCTACACCAAAATCCCATCAGTACATCACCATCATCAAAGACCAGAGGCAGATAAAACCACAAAGATGGGGAAAAAGCAGGGCAGAAAAGCTGGAAATTCAAAAAATAAGAGCGCATCTCCCCCGGCAAAGGAGTGCAGCTCATCGCCTGCAACGGATCAAAGCTGGACGGAGAATGACTTTGACGAGATGAGAGAAGAAGGCTTCAGTCCATCAAATTTCTTAGAGCTAAAGGAGGAATTACGTACCCAGTGCAAAGAAATTAAAAATCTTGAAAAAAAAGTGGAAGAATTGATGGCTAGAGTAATTAATGCAGAGAAGGTCCTAAACGAAATGAAAGAGATGAAAACCATGACACGAGAAATACATGACAAATGCACAAGCTTCAGTAACCCACTCGATCAACTGGGAGAAAGAGTATCTGCGATTGAGGATCAAATGAATGAAATGAAGCAAGAAGAGAAACCAAAAGAAAAAAGAAGAAAGAGAAATGAACAAAGCCTGCAAGAAGGATGGGATTATGTAAAAAGACCAAATCTACGTCTGATTGGGGTGCCTGAAAGTGAGGGGGAAAATGGAACCAAGTTGGAAAACACTCTTCAGGATATCATCCAGGAGAACTTCCCCAACCTAGTAGGGCAGGCCAACATTCAAATCCAGGAAATACAGAGAACGCCACAAAGATACTCCTCGAGAAGAGCAACTCCAAGACACATAATTGCCAGATTCACCAAAGTTGAAATGAAGGAAAAAATCTTAAGGGCAGCCAGAGAGAAAGGTCGGGTTACCCACAAAGGGAAGCCCATCAGACTAACAGCAGATCTCTCGGCAGAAACTCTCCAAGCCAGAAGAGAGTGGGGGCCAATATTCAACATTCTTAAAGAAAAGAATTTTCAACCCAGAATTTCATATCCAGCCAAACTAAGTTTCATAAGTGAAGGAGAAATAAAATCCTTTACAGATAAGCAAATGCTTAGAGATTTTGTCACCACTAGACCTGCCTTACAAGAGACCCTGAAGGAAGCACTAAACATGGAAAGGAATAACCGGTACCAGCCATTGCAAAAATATGCCAAAATGTAAAGACCATCGAGGCTAGGAAGAAACTGCATCAACTAATGAGCAAAATAACCAGTTAATATCATAATGGCAGGATCAAGTTCATACATAACAATCTTAACCTTAAATGTAAATGGACTAAATGCTCCAATTAAAAGACACAGACTGGCAAACTGGATAAAGAGTCAAGACCCATCAGTCTGCTGTATTCAGGAGACCCATCTCACACGCAGAGACATCCATAGGCTCAAAATAAAGGGATGGAGGAAGATTTACCAAGCAAATGGAGAACAAAAAAAAGTGGGGGTTGCAATACTAGTCTCTGATAAAACAGACTTTAAACCATCAAAGATCAAAAGAGACAAAGAAGGCCATTACATAATGGTAAAGGGATCAATTCAACAGGAAGAGCTAACTATCCTAAATATATATGCACCCAATACAGGAGCACCCAGATTCATCAAGCAAGTCCTTAGAGACTTACAAAGAGACTTAGACTCCCATACAATAATAATGGGAGACTTCAACACCCCACTGTCAACATTAGACAGATCAACGAGACAGAAAGTTAACAAGGATATCCAGGAATTGAACTCATCTCTGCAGCAAGCAGACCTAATAGACATCTATAGAACTCTCCACCCCAAATCAACAGAATATACATTCTTCTCAGCACCACATCATACTTACCCCAAAATCGACCACGTAATTGGAAGTAAAGCACTCCTCAGCAAATGTACAAGAACAGAAATTATAACAAACTGTCTCTCAGGCCACAGTGCAATCAAACTAGAACTCAGGACTAAGAAACTCAATCAAAACCGCTCAACTACATGGAAACTGAACAACCTGCTCCTGAATGACTACTGGGTACATAACGAAATGAAGGCAGAAATAAAGATGTTCTTTGAAACCAATGAGAACAAAGATACAACATACCAGAATCTCTGGGACACATTTAAAGCAGTGTGTAGAGGGAAATTTATAGCACTAAATGCCCACAAGAGAAAGCAGGAAAGATCTAAAATTGACACTCTAACATCGCAATTAAAAGAACTAGAGAAGCAAGAGCAAACACATTTGAAAGCTAGCAGAAGGCTAGAAATAACTAAGATCAGAGCAGAACTGAAGGAGATAGAGACACAAAAAACTCTCCAAAAAATCAATGAATCCAGGAGTTGGTTTTTTGAAGAGATCAACAAAATTGACAGACCACTAGCAAGACTAATAAAGAAGAAAAGAGAGAAGAATCAAATCGACGCAATTAAAAATGATAAAGGGGATATCACCACCGACCCCACAGAAATACAAACTACCATCAGAGAATACTATAAACACCTCTACGCAAATAAACTGGAAAATCTAGAAGAAATGGATAATTTCCTGGACACTTACACTCTTCCAAGACTAAACCAGGAAGAAGTTGAATCCCTGAATAGACCAATAGCAGGCTCTGAAATTGAGGCAATAATTAATAGCCTACCAACCAAAAAAAGTCCAGGACCAGATGGATTCACAGCTGAATTCTACCAGAGGTACAAGGAGGAGTTAGTACCATTCCTTCTGAAACTATTCCAATCAATAGAAAAAGAGGGAATCCTCCCTAACTCATTTTATGAGGCCAACATCATCCTGATACCAAAGCCTGGCAGAGACACAACAAAAAAAGAGAATTTTAGACCAATATCCCTGATGAACATCGATGCAAAAATCCTCAATAAAATACTGGCAAACCGGATTCAGCAACACATCAAAAAGCTTATCCACCATGATCAAGTGGGCTTCATCCCTGGGATGCAAGGCTGGTTCAACATTCGCAAATCAATAAACATAATCCAGCATATAAACAGAACCAAAGACAAGAACCACATGATTATCTCAATAGATGCAGAAAAGGCTTTTGACAAAATTCAACAGCCCTTCATGCTAAAAACGCTCAATAAATTTGGTATTGATGGAACGTACCTCAAAATCATAAGAGCTATTTATGACAAACCCACAGCCAATATCATACTGAATGGGCAAAAACTGGAAACATTCCCTTTGAAAACTGGCACAAGACAGGGATGCCCTCTCTCACCACTCCTATTCAACATAGTGTTGGAAGTTCTGGCTAGGGCAATTAGGCAAGAGAAAGAAATCAAGGGTATTCAGTTAGGAAAAGAAGAAGTCAAATTGTCCCTGTTTGCAGATGACATGATTGTATATTTAGAAAACCCCATTGTCTCTGCCCAAAATCTCCTTAAGCTGATAAGCAACTTCAGCAAAGTCTCAGGATACAAAATTAATGTGCAAAAATCACAAGCATTCTTATACACCAGTAACAGACAAACAGAGAGCCAAATCAGGAATGAACTTCCATTCACAATTGCTTCAAAGAGAATCAAATACCTAGGAATCCAACTTACAAGGGATGTAAAGGACCTCTTCAAGGAGAACTACAAACCACTGCTCAGTGAAATAAAAGAGGACACAAACAAATGGAAGAACATACCATGCTCACGGATAGGAAGAATCAATATCGTGAAAATGGCCATACTGCCCAAGGTAATTTATAGATTCAATGCCATCCCCATCAAGCTACCAATGACTTTCTTCACAGAATTGGAAAAAACTGCTTTAAAGTTCATATGGAACCAAAAAAGAGCCCGCATCTCCAAGACAATCCTAAGTCAAAAGAACAAAGCTGGAGGCATCACGCTACCTGACTTCAAACTATACTACAAGGCTACAGTAACCAAAACAGCATGGTACTGGTACCAAAACAGAGATATAGACCAATGGAACAGAACAGAGTCCTCAGAAATAATACCACACATCTACAGCCATCTGATCTTTGACAAACCTGAGAGAAACAAGAAATGGGGAAAGGATCCCCTATTTAATAAATTGTGCTGGGAAAATTGGCTAGCCATAAGTAGAAAGCTGAAACTGGATCCTTTCCTTACTCCTTATACGAAAATTAATTCAAGATGGATTAGAGACTTAAATGTTAGACCTAATACCATAAAAACCCTAGAGGAAAACCTAGGTAGTACCATTCAGGACATAGGCATGGGCAAAGACTTCATGTCTAAAACACCAAAAGCAACGGCAGCAAAAGCCAAAATTGACAAATGGGATCTCATTAAACTAAAGAGCTTCTGCACAGCAAAAGAAACTCCCATTAGAATGATCACGCAACCTACAGAATGGGAGAAAATTTTTGCAATCTACTCATCTGACAAAGGGCTAATATCCAGAACCTACAAAGAACTCAAACAAATTTACAAGAAAAAAACAAACAACCCCATCAAAAAGTGGGCAAAGGATATGAACAGACATTTCTCAAAAGAAGACATTCATACAGCCAACAGACACATGAAAAAATGCTCGTCATCACTGGCCATCAGAGAAATGCAAATCAAAACCACAATGAGATACCATCTCACACCAGTTAGAATGGCGATCATTAAAAAGTCAGAAAACAACAGGTGCTGGAGAGGATGTGGAGAAATAGGAACACTTTTACACTGTTGGTGGGACTGTAAACTAGTTCAACCATTATGGAAAACAGTATGGCGATTCCTCAAGGATCTAGAACTAGATATACCATATGACCCAGCCATCCCATTACTGGGTATATACCCAAAGGATTATAAATTATGCTGCTATAAAGACACATGCACACGTATGTTTATTGCAGCACTATTCACAATAGCAAAGACTTGGAATCAACCCAAATGTCCATCAGTGACAGATTGGATTAAGAAAATGTGGCACATATACACCATGGAATACGATGCAGCCATCAAAAAGGATGAGTTTGTGTCCTTTGTAGGGACATGGATGCAGCTGGAAACCATCATTCTTAGCAAACTATCACAAGAACAGAAAACCAAACACCACATGTTCTCACTCATAGGTGGGAACTGAACAATGAGATCACGTGGACTCAGGAAGGGGAACATCACACACCGGGGCCTATCATGGGGAGGCGGGCAGGGGAAGGGATTGCATTGGGAGTTATACCTGATGTAAATGACGAGTTGATGGGTGCAGCACAGCAACATGGCACAAGTATACATATGTAACAAACCTGCACGTTATGCACATGTACCCTACAACTTAAAGTATAGTAATAATAAATAAATAAATAAAAAACCCTACAATTATAGAGTTGTTATTAGAATCAAATAAGAAAATGTTAATGATAGTACTTCCTAGTATCTATATGTAGCTATGGATATTAGCAGTACTTTTGCCATCACGTGTAACAGATTTCAATTAAAAATCAATTAACTAAAAGTTTCTTATTTGCAGTTCTGCCATGCATTTAGATAATTATTTGTGCTTGAATCACTCCTTAAATATTCTTGATTTAACCTTAGTGTTAGCGTCAGAAGTATTTGCCATTTCAACTTTTCATGAACAATTGCAAAGATCCATGGTATATAATAGGTACAAAATTATAATTTTGCTGGAGCTTACATTTGAATTATGGGCTTTTAGATTGATCCCATCCATAACTATACTGAGTAAAATTAGTTACATTAAAAGAAACTACATCTCTAAACTTTAATCTCAGTTTTCCTGAAATCAGAGCCTTAGACAATGGTATTCATGCAGGTGGTATATTTTCGATGTGATCTCAAGCATCAGGTATAAGGGACAAGGTGGGAAATGTGGTGAAATGAACGAAGGAAAATGGGTTATATGAGGGAGGGAGTCAACAGAAAGGTGTGCTATAAAGTTATCTACTGCCACATGCACGTGATACCTGATCCTGTGAGAACTTTGGACCGATCCTTAAAATGTACTTTTAGATTTTCTACCCAGGGTAAAAAAAGAGGAAGCATTCTTTGTTGAATCTGGCTCCCATTGTTCCAGAGTAGCTTAGAGGACATTCACTCTGCAACAATTACAGGTTATGCATATGTGAGGAATGTGCATTTGTTAGTACAAAGATCATATCTACAGGCATTTCATGTTGCAACATCAGGGAAACTGAGCAAAAAGCAAGCAGTATGCAGTATAGGTGAGGAGTGAGACTGTCAGGTTACATGAAGTCAATAGGAACCTTTGTGGAAATAGTCATCACAACAGTGAGTGACAATGCTTCAATGAAAGTTATTTCCTAGTCCTGATGTATCTGTTAAGAATAAAAGGGTTTATGACACATATATAATAATATAAAATAATTATATATAATATATAATAAATATATAATAAAATGTATATGTACATATATAAATTCTCAGATTCTTAACATATATGTCAAAAGTAAGATATAGATAGATATTGATATAAATATATAGAGATAGATATAAATATATATAGATAGCTATAAATAGCTATAGATATAGATATATATTAATATATATAGCAGCCTCTGCCTTGAATGGAGAATGAGTATAAATATGAACATTATGAAATAATTTTAGGAAAAAAGTTACATATATTAATAAGTGATTCTCTTTTGTGAATTAATAACATCAAATTTATTGTGTGGCAAGTGAAGTTGAAACTTTATCATTTTATTGTCATCTCTTACCTGGGCATATTGTGATTTAAAATCCTGCATTGACCAGTTATGTTTAGTATAAGAAAAATACAAGTAAAATTAAGCTGAAGGAGAACACAAATGAGCACATTTGCAATACAATCATTCTCTCTATATTCAGTTACTAGCTTTGTAACCTCTACACAATACCTTTAAAGTTAGTCTTCAATGCTAACTTGAATATTCGTGTCACCTCCAATATTTGGGTATTGCCATTGTGATCCTGTTAAAAGGTAGGGCCTAAAAGTGGATTAGACCGTAAAGGCTCCTTCCTCATTAATGGGATTAGGGCCCTTACAAAGGAGGCATCATGAAGCTTTGGCTTGCCCTTCCATCTTCAGCCGTGTAGGGATGCAGCAAGAAGATCTCACCCGACCAAATGTGGGCACCTTCATCGTGAACTTCCCAGCCTCCAGAAGTATGAGAAAATAAATTTCTGCTTTTTATAAATCACCCAGTGTTGGGTATTTTGTTATAGCAGCACAAATGGAGTAAGACAATCGATTTAATTTAATTTAAGTCATCTTAACAAATATTTACTAAATGAATACCATTATGATTTTAGCCCTCTAGGAAGGCTAAAAGAAGAATGACGATAAAATTTTAAAGGGGAAGAATAAGGATATACATTTTAGACTTGATTTGTCATGCTCTATTTTGTGACGTTAGGAAATTAATTTAAGTTGTGGAAGATTTGTTTTTCTCATTTTTAAATGGGTGTTATGGTTTGAATAGTGTCCCTTCCAAATCTCAAGTTGAAATTGAACACTTGATGTGGCATTATTAAGAGTTGAGGCCTCTAAGAGGTAACTGGATCATGAAGGCTCTCCCTCATGATTATATTAATTAATTTTAGATTCATGGATTGATGGGTTATCATGAAAGTATAACTAGTGGCTTCATAAGAAGAGCAAAAGAGACCTGAACTAACATGTGAGCATGCTCAGCCCCTCACCATGTGATACCCTGCACCAACTCGGTACTCTTCAGAGAGCTCCCAACATCAAGATTTTCACCATATGTGCCATCTCGACATTGGGTTTTTCAGCCTTCATAACTAAAATAAATAAATTCATTTTTCTTTAAATTTATGCAGCTTAAGATATTTTGTCATAAGCAAAAGAAAATGAACTAACATAATGAGGGATTCAATCAAACAGACTCTATTACTCCCTTTAATTATATAATTCTAGAAATCTTCTTAACATAGAACCTCCTGCCAGTATGTCCGTTCTGTGTGCATCTCAATATGGAACGAATCTAGTGTCATAGGAGATATTTCCCTATATTCCATACTGCGGATACTTTTATAACACTTTTTCCAAGCACAGGCAACTGAATCTTTATAGGATTATAAGTGTCTATGTTACAATAACTATTACTAGGATACCCTTGCCTTTTCTATCTGACATTTTACTATACAAAAAAATTGTTTGAATCAGAATCATAAATGTGTTCAAAGACTTTCACAGTCTTTCTTAAAAGCATATGTAAATGACACTGACTTTCTTGAACTTATCATTATAACTGTTGACCATATAATAATGTTTTATAGGTTTTAATTTTATATTCAGTCAAAGGCAATTAAAAATGCTAGTTTATATCATTTATTTGAGTCAGGGAATTTTTTTATCATTTAAAAATGTTCCATTTAAATCATGGAAGTAAAACATTATGCAGCTTCTTATTGCTTGCTGTCATTTTGAGAGACATAGTTTTATAAAATATTGAATTCAGTTCAGAAATAGCATTAGCAATGCAGTTTTTCTGTTCCTGGGTGACAGCTAGTAGGGAATTTACTCGTACTTAAAGATTGCTGTATGTGCTGTCAGGTTTATTGATTAATTTTACCTGTTACCATTGCTTCCAACTTAACTATTATAATGTCATTCTATTAGAAATTCAGTCCTCGCAAAATTGCATGACTTTATGTTTTTTCCATTGTGTTTTTTTTTTTTTTCATACTTAAAGCTGAAATCTTTAAAAGACTAGCCAGGTTTGACACTGACAAAGAAGAAACAAGCAAAGAGTTGCCAGGGGATGATTAAACACACCCTACTTTCTCAGTGGTACAACACTGTGATCACAGCATTTTATGAATAACTTTCAAGACTCAACAAAACTATTGAGTGCTTCAGTACCCATATCATCACTGTTGTATTTCCTTTTGGCAGCTGTGATCACTATTAGCCTTGTTGGGATGAAAATGATTCTCTGGATGCTCCTTTAGGCTCAGCTGTTCTTGGCTTCCCTTTTTTCAGGACCAGCGAGAGCCAAACCAGAGCAGTGACCTGGGAGCAAGCCAGGGTGAAATTTTGCCTGGCTGTTTTGTGAAATGAATGCTTAATAAATACAGTGTTTTAAAGGCATAGAAATAAGAGCATGTAAAAATTTTCAAACCTAATATTCACTTTTCTGGAAATTGGCTAATATTATGAAAGAGAATACACTGGTTCTTAGCATGTGAAATGAATGAAATGAACTAGGTCAAATCCAAATTCCGCTATTGACTTTTGTTCCTTTATTCTCAGATTCAGTTTTCTCATCTAAAAGTGGAAATAAGAATACTCGGGTTTTCAAGATCACTGAATTGTGAAGATCTAACTTTGAATGAGGTATTGTAATGTGAACACAATGTGGTTTACAAACCACACACTTCTACAAATTTGTAAGACCTGTCTTTCAATATTGACCAAATCTGTCTTAGATTATATGTGTGTGTACATTTAAAAATAAATTACATTTTTCAAGTCACAGAATAATTGCTTAGCAAGTTAAAAAAATGTTTTTCTATATTTGTTAACCGTTTGAAGTCTAAATATAAAGTTCACGTAAACAGAATATCTAAAATGAAACCAATGTGGTCTTTAATGTCAATTCACTGTGTGATTTTATACATTGAATCATACTTCACAGGCGTGAAATTAAGTACCTGTCACTAAGATATGTAATATAAATAACTTTGGAGCCAAATCCTTCAGCTCTAGGGTTTTTTTTATTCCCCCATTCATTTAACAGTGGCCAATATTAAGTTTCCTTGAGAAAACTTATTAATCGGAATCCCAATAGGGAGTACACTTATCTTCTTCATGTTCTATGCAAAATTTTGGAAACTATCTGTGCTTCATAAATGTTAATTACAGAAACTGATGAACCAGTGTAAGTCACATAAATGCAATTTTGATTCTTCACAGTGTTGGTTAGCATACCTCTGTTGGAGCTAAATAGCTTTTCAAGAGGAATGATGGAATGCAAAGCATTAATAACATGTTATAATTAATTGTGAAGTCTTTTGTTTCCTTTCTGATATAGATGTCTTTAAGGATACACTTTTATATAAACATTTATAACTTTTGTGCATTTATTAATTGTAAGATTTTTCTTTCATTAGCATGTTAGAGGATTAAATCTACAAGTTAACAAACTCACAGTTTTCCCAGAATGTATTAGAGTTATCAGTCTTATTGTATAATACTGTACTGTAAAATGTATGTACATATGTATGTATGTATGCATATGTGTGTGTGTGTGTATATGTATTTTTTCCCACTTTTAAAATGTGGGAATAAAAATATGATAATTATTTGTATATATCCTCTATATGTGTATAAGTATACATTAGAGAACTGGAACATTTATATATTAGGAAGGAAGCATTAGAATATGATACGTAACACCTCCTTGTTTGGGCTTTAAAAGATAAGGGAAAACTATTATCAGCTATTGGTTGCCTTAGATGTCTAGGATCTGGAAATACAAATCAATGGACTCTAAAAAAAGAAACATCTAGCAACACCTAGATTCTTATGAATGTAAGATTGGATTACCCTATTGTATTCCTAACAGAAATGGTTGCTTTAGGGTGAATTCTCCAAGCTCCACTCTGCTTGCCGAGAGGCAAGCCTGAGACTGTTCTATCGAAAATAAGTACTATGTTGTGATTTAAAGTACATCTTTATTTTCCTTTTCACTGTCCTATGCCATTTATCCAGGATGTCTTTGTCTGAAGTATAACCTTGAGGAAATTTCACCCCTAGTCAGACAGTAGACTTTGTAGGTCAAGAAAAAAGATTAGCTAATCAGAAAACATTCTGATGTATAGGAATTACAGCTTTTGGCTCATATTCTTTTCACGTAAGTATTAGGATTTTATAAATGGAATACTAATGCAGAAATGTTGTCTGCTATGAAAGATTTTATAACCATATTAAAGTAATATTTATTAGTTTGCTCTGTTCAATCCAATGTGCCAAACTTATATTCAGGTAATGTAGAGAGTGATATATAGAGGGAGAACAAAAATATACAATTCTGACTTAAAATATAGGCCAGTAGACAATATACATGTGTAAGCTAGTCGCATACAGTGTTAGGTGCTAAAATATATATTCAGAATGTGTCATTGTGGAGTTAGACACATAGCTATTATAGTACTCTGATACTTTCTAAAATTTGACAATAAGTGAGAGGTTTTCCCAGTTTTACTCTATAGTATCTTTGGGGTCCTCTGAGATTAAAGCCTTAGTTATGATTGAGGTGGAAGGAGGACCAAGCTAGCTTGTTTCTAAGCCCTGGAGCTACATCTATATATACACAACAACTCCATTTTCAATCTGTGCTTAATGAAAGGGTTCCACTGCGAAACACGCTTGAAAACACCTGGGTTAGTTCTAAGCCACAATGATACTTAGAGGTCAACAAATGCATCTTTCAAAGTTGTAGCTGGCTTATACTTGGAACACTTTACTTTCTGATTGATGTATTTACATGCAAGAAGTTCACTTACAATGAACAAAACTGCCTACTATGTAGTCAGAAATGATGGCGATGTGTTAAAATTATACCTTTTTGCACACTTTCTTTAAGAAAAGTGAGCATTAGGGTGTTACATTCTGAATATTTCCTTTTAATGCACGATGACCTTGTCAAGATGCTGCAAAAAGGAAGCAGGTAAGTATATTGTGCATGGGTCATCAAGTTTAGGCTTGTCAAAAACATGATCTACTGCCGTGTCTACCTTCATTTCTCAGCAGGAGGCTATCTGAAGTTGTAGTACAAGAAAATGCACCAAAAACATTTAAAAAAATACAGATAATAGGCAAAAATTTCTAGGCTGTCTTCCAGCTTAATTACTTCACATTATGTGACATTGTAACATTTAAATGAAAGTATTAGCTAGAAATGATTCTGAATTACAGCAAGAGATTCGAGCTTCCCCAGTCAATCATCAGAAATTTATCAGGTTTTTTTTTTTGTTGTTGTTTTTTCTGGTTTGGTTTTCTATGTGGCTTTTTTTCTTAGCATCAAACTACTCTAAATAATTCTGACATATATCACAAATTAGTGTCAATAGGTAAATGCTTTTGCATTATCTTTCTTTCTAATGTTGTGTAAGCTAATTTTGTATTTAATAAAATAAATGAACTCCTTGCCTTAAATTTCCATTCTTAACTTTGAATAATACTTGCCCTGGCTATCTTATAGAGTTATCAAGAACAAATGAGAATTTTATATGGAAAAACACAATAGTGGTTGCTGTGATGTGCTGCCCAGATGCTTCTTCAGTAACAAAAATGTCTTTTTTCTGCTGCTTGCATTGTTGCCACCAGACAGCCCTCAGATCTTAGCTTAGGAACTGATTGGGCTGAGAAAATTCCTCAGGTCTATGCCCCCACCACATTTGCAGGGAAATATGCATCAAATTATCCGTTGTTAAACTACATAAAGGTCTGACACCTCTCTCTGACTTGGGAAAATTCCAGAAGCTCTTATGAAGTTTGTGTAGGAATTTGTTGAGGCTATAATACAGCCCAACTTCTCCCTGCCCAATGCTGTTTTGTTGTTGTTGCTGTTGTTTGTTTGTTTGTTTTTCATTCACAGGTATTGAACCCAAGAATATTCCTTAACACACTGCACAGTCATCTCTATCTCGGTTTCTTCTCTGGAAACCCAGCCTGCAAAAGAAATCCATTACATTGTATGTTACTGTCATCAAGCTAAGAAGTATTTGTCTGTGAACAAAGTTTGCTAGGCCAATTATAAGAATGCATGTTCACTTGAAACTGCTATTGAAAGAATAACATGAATTTCCATATATTTATTGTATGATTGAGGAAATAAATTTAATTAAATTTGAAAAGGTTATAATTCTTTATATTCCATATCTCATTATTATAACTCCCTTATCATCTTATAGTGCTGTGTTAAAGACCAAGATCAAAAAAAAGATAGAATATGATTAACACTCCTGTAAAGTAGACAAAACTACATTTGAAGAATTATTACATTATATAAGTGTTATACTACTACTACTAACAATACAGGTACCCGGGGAAAATTTGCTCCCTTTATTCTGTAATATATATGAGTCATTTTTTTTCTTAAAGAAAACTTGAAAGATTTTGACTCTAATTTAGACCAGAAATGCTGAACTGGTTGAATCAAGAGGGAATAATATATGTCAGCATGTTTTTGGAATAAAATACTTCCTGGTCATGATATTCATACAGTTTAAGTTATGTTTTGGATTTGCTTGTATATTTATGATGAAACTGTTTTTCAAGACTAAAGCTGGCTTTAATTATTATCTTATTACTAAAGAAGATACTTTATATATATATATACACATATATATATATAATATTATATTTTTACATGTATTCTTTTTTTCTTTTTGAGATGGAGTCTCACTGTGTCACCCAGGCTGGAGTGCCATGGCATGATGTCTGCTCACTATAACATCCGCCTCCTGGGTTCAAGTAACTGCCTCGGCCTCCTGAGAAGCTGGGAATACAGGCACCTGTCACCACACCCAGCTAATTTTTGTACTTTCAGTAGAGATGCTGTTTCACCAAGTTGGCCAGGCTGATTATGAATTCGACCTCAGGTGATGCGCCCACCTGGTCCTCCCAAAGTGTTGGGATTACAGGCGTGAGCAACCTCGACCAGCCTATATATGAAATCTAAACATAAATATATGTATCTATGTATGTATATTATGCTTGAAGAAAGAACTAGATTATTGTCATCCAGAAGAATAATTGCACAAATTCATAAATATATATCAGCTTTAGCCAGAAGAGTAATTGCACAAATTTGTAAATGTTAATCAGCTAATAGTTTTATTTCGGGGAAATTTTTATGTATTGCTTTAAAGTATCCAGGGTAATGAAATGTGCATTCACAAAGCTTCTATCATTCCTTTTATGAAGTGGAACTTGTGTATGTAACATGACATATATTTGAAATTAAGACACATTATCTTTCACATATCAGTTTATTTTAAAATTGTGGTACAATACATATAACATCAAATTTACCATTTTAACCATTTTTTAATGTACAGTTTAGTGGCATTAAGTACCTTCACATTGTTATGCAATAATCATCACTATCCATCTCTAAACTCTTTTTATCATCCCAAACTGAAACCGTATACCCATTACACAATGTATCTCCTTCCTGCAGCCACAGGAACCACTATTTTAGCTTCAATTTTTATACATTTGGCTAATCTACTACTGCATATAAGTGAAATCATATAATATTTGTTATTTGTGTCTGGGTTATTTCACTTAGCATGGTGTTACCAAAGTGTACCCGTGCTATATTATGTATCAGCATTTCCTTCTTTTTAAGGCTGATTAGTATTTCATTCTATGTATGCATCATATTTTGTTTATTTATTTGTCTGTCCATTGGACATTGGATTGCTTTCACTTTTTCACTATTGTGAAGAATATTGGTATGAACATTTGTGTACAAATATCTGTTCAAGTTTTTGCTCCCTGATTTAAATTTTTTGGGGTATATATCCAGAGGTAGAATTGTCAGATTATATGGCAATTAAAAAAATTTGAGGGACTATCATTCTATTTTTCTCAGTGGATACATCATTTTACATTCCCACTGGCAATGCGCAAAGATCCCAATTAATTTCTCCACATTCTAACCCATTCGTTATTTTGTTATGTTGGTTGGTTTTTCCTTTCTTCTTTAATAGCCACCCTAATAGATGTGAAGTATATCTCATTGGGTGTGCTTATGATTTGCATTTCCCTAATGTTTACTGATGTTGAGGATCTTTTTATGTGTCTTTGGCCATTTGCATATTTTCTTTGGAGAAATATCTACTGGAATTTTTGTGTTATTTAATTGGATTGTTTGGTTTTGTTGCTGTTTAGTTGTAAGAGTTCTTTATATATTTTTGATATCAATGCTTTATCAGCTTTATCAGACATATGATTTGCAAATGTATTCTCCCATTCAGGGGATTGCCTTTTACTCTGTTGACTATCCTTTGAGATATCAAAGTTTATTATTTTGATAAAGTCAATTTATCTCTTGATTAGTAGTTTTAAAGTTTTTCTTCAAAAATAAGACATCAAAGTTGGAAACAGAAGAGGAATTAGATGCTATTTACTTTGTGGCTAATTATTCTCTGCTATGTTAAAATAGGTTCTCTCTCTTTCATTATAACCTCCCTACACAGTGTCTATATGAAACTGCTTTTATTATTATGAATTTTACAATGGATATTTGTATGTAAGAATGGCAACAATTGCTAACCTCTAACTGGGTAAACCTGAGAAGACTATGCCAACCTTCCAGATATCTACTTCTCCATTCACTGACACTCTAACCTTGGGAATGGCTTAGCCCCTTTGAAACTCAATGGATGAACCCGAAAAATAGGCCAATACATATGTCATAAGATTGTTATGAAAGTTAAATGAGAAACACATTTTATTAAAGAAAAAAAAAGATAGCACTTTACTAAATAAATACTACCTAAGGTGATTTAATATCTAGAATACTATTGTGAGTTTTCCTAATTCCAGAATTGAGATGAGAAAACAAAGGCACAAATAATTATATAACATGTTTAACCTACCAAAACTAATAGATGATAGACATAATAACTGGGAATCTAACTCAAATTTGTTTGTTTCCAAAATATTCTGTTTTTACACAGTGGCAAAGTTATGACTGTTAAACCCAACATCCACCATGGACAAGGCTGTGTAACCACTCAGTGGGTTCAGTTTGCCACTGCCTAGACAGAGCCAATTTATCAAGACAGGGGAATTGCAATAGAGAAAGAGTAATTCATGCAGAACTGACTGTACAGGAGTTTTATTATTACTCAAATCAGTCTCCCTAAGCCTTAGGGGATCAGAGTTTTTAAGGACAACTTGGTGGGTGGGGAGAAGCCAGTGAGCCAGGAGTACTGATTGATTAGGTAGGAGATAAAATTATGGGAAGCTGAAGCTGTTCTCTTGTGCTGAGTCCATTCCTGCGTTGGAATCACAAAATCAGATAAGCCTATTTATTGATTTGAGTGGTGCCAGATGATCTGTCGAATGCAGGGTCTGCAAAATACCTCAAGCACTGATCTAAGAAGCAGTTTAGGGAGGGTCAGAATCTTGTAGCCTCTAGCTTCATGGCTTCTAAACCATAATTTCTAATCTTGTGGCTAATTTGTTAGTCCTATAAAGGCAATCTAGCCCCTAGACATGAAAGAGGTTTGTTTTGGGAAAGGGTTGTTATCGTATTTGTTTTAAAACTATAAACTAAGTTTCTCCCAAAGTTAATTCAGCCTATGCCCAGGAAGGAACAAAGACGACTTAAAGGTTAGAACCAAGATGGAGTTGGTTAGATCTCTTTCACTGTCTCAGTGATAACTTTGCAAAGGCAGTTCCAATCCCTCCTTTTGGGTTTTAAAACACCTTGATCTTAAGGTGTAGACTGTGAAGATGGGCCATCAATTGCTCTGGTTTCTTCCTGCTTACAAGGGGCATCCTGGGGTTAACTGTTGACTCCAAGGTGAGAGGAGTGGACCACTTTGTAACTGTCTGCATGGACTCATGCAGGCCTGGCTGGAGTTCCAAGGCTTGCATGGCAAAGGCTTTAGTATTGTCATCTATAGTTTTAGTACTGTATTTAAGGGAAGAGAGTACTAAAAGTTAAATAATGACTACTAGAGTAAGGTGTGCAATTCCCAGTTTTAAAAGAAAAGATTTGAAAGCATTAGTCTGGGGACTTGTAACTGGCAAAGAATTTAGAATTGACTCCAAACTACAGAAAAAAAAACCCAAAAAACAAAAAACAAAAAAACACTCAAGAACAGCTAATAACCTGTGTATTTATAGCTTTTCTTTTGAAGCATAATTTTTCTTTCTCCAACCCCCATTTGTATTCAAAACAATTTATAATAGAATTGATTTGTTCACAAGATAAACTTTAGTCTTATTGTACCTGGCCTGATTATTTGCATAAAGAATTATTATTTTTTCACATAGGCTTTTAAAATTGGCTTTGATATAGCACTCTGTTCCATAAGAAATCTCAGGTAAGACATTTTAAAGCTGAGCCCAGCCATAGGTTTGTACCCTCAAATACCTAGGAGTTGGATAAATTCCTCTTGAGGTCCCAAGAGAAGTTGGGGCTCTTGAGCCTGTTAGAAAGTTACATTCTTTACTTACAACAGGTCAGGAACCTTGAATAGGGACCGTGTAGACAAGGTATGAGGCCAGATTTCCCAAGGGGCTTTCATTGGGGCTCTATAAGTCAACTTTGATTATTTAAAGAAAGCATGACATTCCAGTCAAAACCTTGGTAAAACAATCAGTTTCTCCAATTGTGTCCTGTTACAAAAGAAAACAGATTCTTATTGCCCTTATGCAAATAATTACACTGCCATAAGTTGAGAATACTCACAAATAGTTTTCAAATTCTGGAAAAATCAGGCAGAGAGAAACAAATATGCTCCAAATTTTGTTCAAATAAGTATATTTTACTCATTTGTTAAAAGTGGTAAATAGCTCAAAAGAAAAGTTTCCTTAGCTCTGGAAAACCAAAAAGTATCATCAACGTTTTAAGCAAAAAGTCAAAAAAATTACTTCAGTCTTCTATTTGAAAGTCTTTCCTCTATTGTAATGTCACACTCTCCAGAGTTATTAATCAGAAATATTCATTTGACAGCACCTATTAGAGTTTCATATCTAATTACAGAACCATCATTTAAAGATGAGCAAAAGAAGACAATTGTCTATGGATGACAAAAATATTAGAGCAGTCACAGTTAAAGATACAATTGCCAAGTAAATTTGTTACCTCAGTGGTACACAATAATTTAACATAAAAATTAAAATTATTACTGATAACATATACTAAGTCATATCAGAATTATAGGCGTTTCTCTTAATTTTGGAAGACATATTAACAACATATTTATACAAATACAGTCCAAAGAATGTCAAACACCATTTTATATTTGACAATGCTTCCTGTATTATTTTTATACAAAATAAGCCAAACATGCCATTTTTGGACTTCAGGAGACCTAATACCTACAAGATTAGTTTAGAAAGAGACATAATTCATAATGTGATTTTGGAAAGTTTATCAAATATCAAATATTTAAAACACTAGATATTACAAAATAGAATCCCAGGTCACCATCAGTCATTTATTTGGCCAAAAGAACTCCAAATTTTTGAAAAAAGAGAAATCTTTACATTAATAAAGCAGACTTAGCTTTTCAAACAACAAGACCCAATGAAGATAGCATGAGGCCAACTGAATCTATCTCTTCTCTCTCCTCCCACTTTTTTTCCTGCTATTTACCCAAGGGCCAAACAAAATCCTTTCATTATCATTTAATATTATAGAAAAATATTTTTCAAAAGAGGAAATCAAACTTTATATTTGCATGAGTGCGTCTTTAATGCTAAGGATAGTTCTTAAATAAAGTTTTACATATCTAACCAGTTTTAATTAATTTGACAATAAGGTAAGATTTTCATAAACTATTTAGAACCCTTTATAATTTTCTGTTAAACACCACATCAATTTTCTAAGAAAACTCTGTTATCTGGACAGATGGACCCAGACCAGATTCTGGCCCTGCATAGTGTGCTTTTATTTCAATGTTCAACCTATGGAAAATAATTAAATCTTAGCCAACTTGCTCATACCCACAGAACTTTCTTTACAAGACTAACCCTTCATAAACCTTTTTCACCATTCTTAAACCTTGTTTTGTCCTGGTACTCTTTTAGGTTAAGACAATCTTTAAAACTCTGAACTACACAAAATTACATTCCCTTTAACAAAAGCCGTATTTCCATGCCTTCCTAAAACATGTTACACTTTCCTTGCACATCTTGTGTGTAAAACTGTTTCTCCAGTAGTCTCAATTACATGTCACAATGTTACCACTTAGCAAATCTTATTTTTGGTGAAAACCTGATTAGTAAGCAATTTTACTTATGTAGCACATGTGGAACCTAGGATATCAGACAGAAGTGCAGATAAAGTCTGACTCTCTTCAGCATAGCTATGGGGCCTGACAAGCTCCACATATCCCCAGGCCTTATCCAGAATCTAATGCTCCAAAGTTGATAAATTGAACAAACTTTAAAAGTTAAAGAAGCAGTTTGTTACCTTAAAACATTTAGCAAATCTAACATCTCACCTTAATTTAGACCAAACGTCTAAATTTTGAAGATATATTTATTTTACCAACAATTTTTAAACTGTCTTTATTTTCAGAAAATTACTTAAGTCACACGAACAAAATACATTAAAGTTTTTATTTTTCTGATAAAATATTTGATTTAAGCACTTATTTTTCTAAGTCAATTAATCAGAACTCTTTTTATATAAACATTGCACAAACAATACATATAAAGACAGAAGATTCAGCATTTCTAAGCCTTTTCATTTGCCTGTTTCTGAATCGAATTACTGGCTTCAGGGTGGAGACTTTGGAAGAGTAAGGCCAGGAAAGCATCCAGTTTCTGGGACCTAATAAGGAAGCACAGCTAGAAGGCAAAAACTGATCTCCCAAATTAAGGGTGCCATTTTATACTGGATCCTGGATCCACAAATGGAGGGAAATACTGTGGGAGAAGACATTACAGTGCTTCCACCAGGCACTTTATTGCAAGGCAACCCAAAGCCAATCAGCCCATAGTGTAATCACCCATCCCCCATGGGAGTCTCACCTTCCCTCAGTGGAGGTTGGGGATGTTTCTGTATCTTCCAGGTGGCCAACAGCGTGCTTCTCTGATTCAAGTACACAAAGAGCTCTCTGTTCATAACTGACATTAGCCATGTCTTAAAGTGTGTGTGTGTGTGTGTGTGTGTGTGTGTGTGTGTGTATATATATTTTACCTAGATATTACACAACAAGGCTAAAAGCTCTCCCTTAATGCAAAGTAATTTTTGATACCCCCAAAACTCAAAACCATCAGATAACACAATACAAAGAAGAACAGGGATTAGATTTTGTGAGGGATCAATTTCAACTACTCTTTCAATATCTAGGCTTCAGTGAGGAAAACCAAGGTTTTCCCACAATGGGATCTGTGGTTCCTCTGTTCTTCCCTGGGAATCCCAGACTGTTAGAATTTAAGTTTCCTCTTGTGGGAATCAAGAGTGGCAGGAAGACAAAATGGAGAATAATTGAATCTACTTTGAAGAAACAATTTTTCAGAAAAACAGAATTCATGAAGAGGGAAAATTTAAAGTCTCTTAAATACATATAGCTTGGATGCCCGTTCTTAAATAAGCTGATTTAAACCACAGAGCTCTTTTTTTCTTTAAAAAAAAAAAAAAACAAAAAAAAAAAAACTTATTTTAAATATCTTATTACCAGTTATTTTAATTATCTTCTTTTGCCAGGACAGCCAATATTGCTGGCTTTTGAATTCTACCAGGTAACTTCCCACATGAAATTAACAAGTTTTAACTAAGGTTATAACTTAACCATGGATGCATACGTTTTCTCAAAGAGATGGTAAGCAGGTTCTTTCTTTCTTTTTAAGATTTAGAATATCTACAAGGGTAATTTATGAAAGGAAAATCCTAAGACAGAAAATCGGAAGCTATCCATGGGGAAGGGAGAACCTCAATAAATGTCAAAGTTACACAAATAACGAACCAGAAATGAATCTTTCTGAAAGCCAGTAATTGAACCCGAGCCATCACTTTGAAAAGATGAAACCTTAGCTACTAAGCTACACAACATTGGGCAGTTTCTGTTGCTTTTCCCAGAAGAAGCCTAAAGCAGCCAATTATAAGTTTGCAAAGGCTTTTAACTTATCAAGATAATTTTAGGGATAACTCTGATATGAACCCCCAAATTCCTATCCTCTGGATGGTGGAAACCAAGAGAAAGTATCCCCACATGGTCACAAGGTTAAGGTCTTAAAGACACAAAACAAGACAGAGAAATTTCATCTGATATTGGTTTCAGGGACACACAGCAAAGTTTGTAACTGATCAGCCTGCTGGGCTGGCTTGAAATGCAGGCTTATATAGGGGTCTTAAACCCACATTCCGTCCTGTGATACTCCTCTCTCCATTACAGAAAAACACAGAAAGACAAATTCTTAGCACTAAGTACATCAGATTTCCTATAACCTCAAAGACTATTCTCATGAATTCTTTCTTTTCTACTAATCAAACCCTTGCAGAGGAGACAAAGAGTGATATTTACCATTTACACACACACACACACACACACACACACACACACACAGAAAAAGAAGGGGGGCGGGAGGCAGAGAGAGAGAGAGAGAGAGGGACAGCAGAAACTTGGCTGGTAAGAATTTCTTACCCTATTTGCCAGCATATCAGGTTTCCAGGTTCCCTTTCTCTCCAGCTTCCAGAAGAATGGAGTGGCTTTTGATGACCCTGCTCACTGTGCCATAGCTGTGGGGTTCAAGCCACTTTACAAAAGAAAATCACTCTTTTCTGTTTTATGGAACCATAGACAAAATATTTTTAATTTTGTAGCCCAATGGGCTGCATGGAGAATCAAATTAACATTTTCCATGCCAGTCGAAGCACGATACACATAACAAAACAGATATTAGTCACCTTATTCACCCCTCAATATCAACCAAGAAAGCTCAAAGTTTACTGATCCCTCTTTTCTTTGATCCACTTCAGGTCAAGAGGGATAACCTCCAGATGATAATTCACACTGGGGTCTCTGGGCAAGGTGAAGAGCAGATAGTCACCCCAGGCAGTTATGTTGAGTTTTCTTCAGGGCTCATCAAATGTGACCAGACACATAAAGGGGGTTCTCTGAGTTAGGCCTGCTGGACTTCTATCATTAATTTATTCAGGGATCCTCTCCACATATACAAGCACACACAAAGACAAGATGGACAGAAGGATTTCCAACTCAGATCCTTAACCAAGAACTCCAAGAATATCCCTTCCTAATTTATGCTCTTATTTTCCACCTGAAATATTTCCCCTACATCTTCCTGACTGAGAAGTGTCCTGAACCAAGACTCTTCCTACTGGTTAGGGAGAACCAACTGAGACCCACAAGGAGCTGAACTGAAACAGTCACTCCTCAATGGGGCTACAGACAAACCTTCAATGGAGCTACAAACAGAACCCTGAAAGGAGCCAAACAGAGACAGACACCCTGTGGTAGAGCTACAAACAGACACACCACCATGGGGCTACCGACATACCCCACTGTGGGGATACAGAACCAGTCTGTAGAAGGAAGGAGGTGTTGGCAATGCCTAGGATACTCACCAACCCAGACAATCTGCAGTGTGGCTCCAGACAGATACCTCATCATGGGGCTACAGAAAGACACCCTGTGATAGGGCTACAGTTAAAGGATGTCTCCCCAGGACTATTTCTCTATTGCTATTAAATCCATGCACATTGAGTTGGCAGCACCCTGCCAGTAGAGAGTACCAGAGTCAGTCCCTGGTCTAAGAGAACTAGGCAGCTGCTTGGGCTGGTCTCTGGATCCATCGCTGGAGGGGAGCTACTGAACCATGGGCAGGTAGCTGCAAGGGCAATCCCAGATGATCCCCCAACTTTCTAACCACCCAGTGGGTTCACCTTGCCCACTGCCTAGACAGAGCCGATTTATCAAGACAGGGGAATTGCAATAGATAAAAAGTAATTCACACAGAGCTGGCTGTGCCAGAGACAGGAATTTTATTATTACTCAAATCAGTCTCCCCCAGCATTTGGGAATCAGGTTTTAAGGACAAGTTGGTGGGTAGGGGGAAGCCAGTGACACAGGAGATGAAATCATGGGAAGTAGAAGTTGTCCTCTTGTGCTGAGTCTGTTCCTGAGTGGGGGCCACAAGATCAGATGAGCCAGTTTATCCATCTGGGTGGTGTCAGCTGATCCAAAAGTGTTGGGTCTGCAAAATATCTCAAGCACTGATGTAAAGAGCAGTTTAGGGAGGGTCAGAATCTTGTAGCCTCCGGCCGCATGACTCCTAAACCATAATGTCTAACCTTGTCACTAATTTGTTAGTCCTACAAAGGCAGTCTAGTCCCCAGGAAAGAAGGAGGTTGTTTTGGGAAAGGGCTACTATTATACTTGTTTTAAACCATACACTATAAACTGAGTTCCTCTTAAAGTTAGTCCATCCTATGCCCAGGAAGGAATAAGGACAGCTTAAAGTTTAGAACAAAGATAGAGTCAGTTAGATTAGATCTCTTTCACTGTCTCAGTCATAATTTTTCAAAGGCTTTTTCAGCTGCTCAAGTTTTCTGGAATGACAGAGGAACAGCAGCACAACTAGGGACAAAATCAGTGGCGAACAATACTTTAGAGATGGCATATCAGAAAAAACTTGAATTAAGAGAATAGATATTTAATTTTATGTTGTGTTTTATGACCCCAAAGTCTTTTTCCAGCAAAGCTCCTTTTGAGTTTCTGAAAATTCCTTTAATTTTTTACCTATCTATGTCCTCTTGTATTTGTTAAAATGACAGTTTACTTCAAATACTGGGTGGAGACAGCTGATAAATTGATAAAATGTAAACACACACACACATACTCACACACACAGAGGTTTTTAACCTCCTTTATTTATACCCATCAGTACTCATGAATTGACTGCTTGAAGTGGGGTCACTGGAATCTCATCATTTGGAAGGTCAACCAAATAATCATAAAACCTCAGAACTATAAGAAAATACATATCTTATTAAACCTCCATCATCAACTATTATTTAATTTATGCGTTATTGCCACACTTCCATATGTATTATAGACTGTTACATTTGGACTTGATAAGTTCTCATTAACTAACACCATTGGTACTTAGATAACATCAGGTATAGTTTCCCTATCTTTGAAATAAGTTCATGGTTACAAGCCTAAAGGCTTTTTTTGACTGATGGGAGGCAATATTTAGGATAATAATAGAATATAGATAATGATATTTTTGTGGCCTAAAATACCAAAAATAACCTCTAAATCATTGTCTTGCACAGAAATTTCACTGTGAAATTGCCTCAATTAATTAAATTAGATCTATCATACAATATAATTAATTACAGCAATGTAGTTATTCATGAATTGATTACCTCTAGGAAATATTGAAACAAAGACAGCTAATTCGATTCTTTAAAAATCATCTTATGCTTGAATTTTCCTATATCATATTGAAATTATTTAAGAATGAACAGGAAGTTTAGCTTGCTTTTATCTCTTACTCAAAACAAAATAAAAATATATAATTTTGGAAAAATAATAGTTCCACCTTACAAGCAACAGCAACAAAATGCATTAAAAGCCAGTGAAACTCCAGGCAGAATCATGTGTTGGTTACTTTTATGTGTCATTTTGAATGGCCACAGGGTGCCCAGATTTAACACTATTTTGGGTGTTACTGTGAGGGTGTTCTTGGAAGAGATTAGCATTTGAATGGGTGGATTCAGTAAGTAGACTTGACTCCTCAATGTGTGAAACTGGTCATCATCCAATCCATTGAGAGATTAAATAGAACAAAAGGTGGAGGATGGAGGAATTCTCTACTTTTGCTTCTTGCCTGCCTAATTGAATTGGAACATCTCCTCTCATCTTCTCTGACTATCCCGGTTCTCAGACCTTTGGCCTTGGACTTAATCATACTGTCAGCTTTCCTGGGTGGCTAGTTTGCACACAGCTGATTTGGGGACTCCTCAGTCTCCATAATCACGTGAGGTAATTTCTCATACATACATATGTATATATGTGTATACATACATATGCATATTTGTGTATACATATATATGTGTGTGTATATATGTATATGTGTGCATACATATATTTGTATATGTGTGTATACATATGTACATGTGTGTATACATATATATGTGTGTATACATATATATGTGTATGTTTATATATATTTATATCTCCTACTGATTTTGTGAGATAGATATAGATATAGATATATACTAATATTTGTGTGGAAAAACTTTAACTAATACAACAATAAGACAAGATTGAAACCCTTCTCAGTTGATGGTCAAGAGGCTGAAAACAGGCAGATGACTGTGATACAGAAATCATTATGGTTGAGAGAGAGAAGATAAGGGAATAAGAGGGAAAGGAGAAACATCAAAAAGGATCAGGGAAGTGGTAACAAGTGGAAGTACAGGGGGTGTTACAATAGTATCAAAAAGAAGTAAAATATTTAGAGATGAATTTAACCAAGGAGGTGATGTAACAAAGTGGATTAGCAGTTTAAACTGCTAAGCCTTAAATTGCATTCTTAAAATTTTCTTTTTCCTGTCTGTCCTCCTTTCTCCCCAGTTTCAAGATGCAGCTCTGAGATAAATTACACATGTGTTTTACAGCCTTGGATTGTTTTCTTTCCTCCACTCCCTTCCCTTTCCCACTTTATTCTCCTCGTGCACATTTGTTTACCGAGGTGTTTGTAAAGCACACATCATGCTCATGTACCTGGTCATATATTTCCTTAGAAGCTTCAGGGGTCAGATCCTGTTATGGACCAGACACCTCCAGAATTTTTTCTCCAACAAAAGATTACTTCAAGGTGGGAATCCACTCCTGGCTAGAGATTTACTGCAAGATTGTGATTAATCTGTAACCTGATCGGGCCCACAATGGCATCAGCCCCTTCACTAGATGGAAAAATATTTCAAGATGAACCACTGGAGCAAGTCACCCTGTCTGACACCTACTACCCACCTCCACAACCTCTTCTGGATTTCAAACTCTCCCTTTAAAAACCCCTGTCTTTCCTCCACCAGTTGAATAGTGAAAATTTTTTCTATCCACTCTTCCCCTTGCTGGCATGGATAATAAAGTCTCCTCTTTCTATCACACCTCATTATTATTTCAGCACCTTTTACAAGCAGCGAGCAGCTGGATCATTTTTCCAGTCACAGTGAAGGATCTGTTCTCAATAAACTATGACATAATTGATGGAAGAAATTGAACAAATATTGAACCAATACCCATATTCATGGATTGGAAAATTATCCATACTGCCTAAAGCAATTCGCAGGTAGAGATTCATTGCAATCCTTATCAAAATTCCAATGACATATTTTTTTTTTCACAGAAAAAAAAAAAATCCTAAAATTCCTGTGGGACCACAAAATATCCTGAATAGCCAAAGCAATCTTGAGAAAAAAAAAAAAAAAAAAAAAAAAAGCAAAGCCAGAGGCATCACACTACCTGATTTTAAAATCTACCACAAATTTACAGTAACCAAAACACCATGGTCATGACATCAAAACAGATACATAGAGCAATGACACAGAATAGAGAGCCCAGAGATACATACATGCATTTACAGTCAAGTGATTTTCAACAAAGATATCAAAAACACAATGGGGTAAGGAAAGTCTCTTTAATAAATGATGTTGGGAAACTGGATATTGTATGCAGAAAAATGAAATTAGACCCTTATTTTACATTAAACACGGGGATCAACTCAAAATTAATTGAAAACTTAAACATAAAACCTGAAACTGTAAAACTACTAGAGGAATGCAAGATAAAAGCTTTGTAACATTGATCTGGGCAAATATATTTTTGGATACGACCCCAGAAGCACAAGCAACAAAAACAAAAATAGACAAGTGGGATTATATCAAGCTAAAAAACTTCCTACACAGCAAAGGAAACAACCAACAATCAAAGTCAACACATTAAAGAGACAGCCTACAGAACAGATGAAAACACCTGCCAAGAATACATCTGATAAGTAGATAATATCTGACATATATAAGAAATGCAAAGAAATCAATAGTAAGGAAACAAATAACATGATTTTGAAATAGACAAAGGACTAAATAGACATTTCTCAAAAGGAGACACACAAATGACCAACAGCTTTATGAAAAACATGCTTAACTTGACTAATCATCTGGGAAATGCAAATTACATCACAATGAGACGTCACCTCATAACTGTGAGAATGGCCACCATCAAAAAGACAAAAGATAGCAAGTGTTGGGAAAGATGTGGAAAAAAGGTAACGCTTGTTCACTGTTTGTGGGAATGTAAGTTAGTATAGATTTTACGGAATATAATAAAGAAGTTCCTCAAAAAAATTAAAAAAATGGAACTACCATATTATCCAGCAATCTCACTTTTGGTTGTATATACAAGAGAAATGAAATCAGAATCTGAAAGAGACATCTGCACTCTTTTATCCATCACAGCATGGTCCTTTAAGAGCAAAGATAAAGAATCAATAAGGAATCAACTTAAGGGTCTATCACTGGATAAATGGATAAATAAAATTATATATATATATATACACACACACACACACACATAATATGTATACACATTGTAATATGTTCAGCCTTAAACAAGAAAAAAAAAGTTCTTCCATTTTCAAAAACATAAACGAATCTGAAGGACATTATGCCAGTTAAAATTAAGCCAGGCACAGAAAGACAAATAGTGCATGATCTCACTTATATGTAGAATCTGAAAAAGTTGAGCTCCTAGAATTAGACAGTTGAGTGGGGCTTCCTAGGAGATGAGAGTGAGAAGGATGAGGAGATGTTTGTCAAAGAGTACAAAGTTTCAGCTATGCAAAATGAATAATTTCTAATTATCATACAGCATGACAACTGTAATTAATAATAATGTATCATATACCAGAAAATTACTAAGAGATTAGATCTTAATTTTTCTCACTACAAAACAACAATGATAACTATGTGAGGGATATATATGCTAATTTGCTTTATATGATCACTTGACAATGTAGACATATAACCAAAATATCACCTTGTACACTGTCAATATCCTCAGATACTGTCAATATATACAATTTAACCTGTCCATTATATTGTAATAAAGCTGAAGTGGGGAGAAAGAAAAGTAAAATCAGGAAAACAAAGGATAGGGGAAAACAATATAAGTTGGAGTGGAAGAAGGGAATAAGAGGAAAAGAGGGAGAGAAGAAATATTTAAGTACAGCATGTGAGAACAGACGAGGAAAAGAGAAAAATTAATGTAAGATAAAGATAAAATAAAACTGCAACCTGAAGAGAAAGGTAAAATGGAAAGAAAAAGAACAGAGAAAGCTAGGATCCAAGTTCAGTAGATGAAGAGAAGCCTATACTGATGTCTCTTGGAAGGTTTCTTTTAAAAAAAAAATACCATATATTCTTCTAGACTGAAGTTATTATGAAGATTGTAGACATTATAGTAAATCAATATGGCAAGTTTGATCAGCCTTGACTTCCTGGGATAGGTGTCCACCTCTATGAATGTGTGTGAAGTGGGTTATAGTAAACATACAAAAGGATGTTACCATTGTTTTCCACAGCCTTCAATTCACAAATCTAAAATGACTGAACATTTGAACCTCACTATGTCATTCTTTAAACGCCAGAGGAAGCAAATAAGATTATAAATGGAATAGGGTATTCTTGAAGAGCAGTATTCTCACCCTTAAGTGACAGACTCTTCTACAGAAGACGGTACGGTTGAGTTTTCTGGAAGCTGTCACTTAAATGATGCCCTCAGCATGCTAATTTACATCTAATTAATATGCATTTTACCCTCTGAAAAACTTACTTGCCTTGTTCAGCATTTGCCAGAGCGACATATCTTTTTAACAATGAAATCTTACCGACATAATCAAATGTCCTCTTCAGGGTCATGCTATATAGATGAGCATGGCATGTCCCTTCCAAGGTTTTAGAATTAATTTGTATTAATTTGGCTCGTGACATATACCAACTACTTAGTCTTAATTACAGGGAATGGATCATCTAATTCAACTGGACAGGTTTCAAAGATGGCTCTAAAATTCTTCCTTTCTATCATATCCATATGCCCAAATTTCACAGATTTTACCAAATAAATCCTAGAAACAGTGTTTTTTTTCTCCTGCATTCAGGGTTTGAATATCATCCATTGCTTTCTGGCTGCTTTTAAATGAGACTTGCTTCTGATCTGCAAAATCTCAGACAAGGCATCTGCTTCTGTTAGAGGGCACAATCTTTCAAGTTTATTCTATTGCTTCCTGAATACAACAGCAGTTAAAATCTCCCTAAATGGTTAATGTAGGGAATGGTGATTTTAGTGTTTAAAAATGTATCCTAGTTAGAAGACAGAGTTAGAACTCTTTAATTTCTTTTTTTTGATTATTGATCTCAAATTGTAGAATAAAGAATTGAAAATTGCTTTTCTCTTTCCATCAGTTTTTCATAGAAGTGATTGTCTTTAAAAGGTGTTGTGTTTAGATCTGATTAAGCTATATATCCTATTAAGTAAATTGGCCCTGTATGTTATATATTTGGTCATAAAAGGATGCCTGTTATATATTTATCAAAGATTTGTCAGCAACATGACTAAAAATGAGAGTTGCAGGGAAAAATATTATTACACTGTTAACTTCTTGAGTGTTGTCTAATTAGATCTAGTGAGAAAATATTTACTTACATTGTTTGCAAGAATGAAGTTGAATTTCAAGTTGACTTTTTACCATTCCTTGACCTCATTTCATTCTTAATCTCTCTGTCTTTAAAATGTAAAGGTAAATTGCATTTATGGAATATACAAATGTATTACATTATTTTTATTTCTATTATATGTATATTAAATTATATGTAAATAAACATCAATGTATGTATCATTCAAATTATAGTAAAATTTGATCTTCATCAAATTTCTAAGAAGACTCATTTATTTGGGTTTAGGAGGAAATTTACAGACAAGAACTTCTGTCAAATTATTCCCACCACTTTTAAAAATAGTTTTGCCATATGGAGGTGAATTTCATAACTCTCATGTTTTTAGAAGAAGCATTGTTATACTGAAGGGAAATAATTTCTCTCTTTGTTCTTACCCTGGACTTGGACCTCCTTAAGGGAATGAGCCGTTTCTGTTCAATCAATACCTAGTGCAGAGCCCAACATGTATTAGGACTTACTACATACCTACTAAGTCAATGTTAAATAAACAGAAACCACTATTGTCATCCTGTGTCTAAGTGGACACAGACACATTGAATGGTGCACTTGGGATAAATATAATTTAATTTTGAACTCTAAATACATTGAGAATAAAACAAAGGAGGGCTTGTTAAACTTTCACGTGCATTGGAATTATCTGCGTGATCTGCTCATTCTGATTCAGGAGGTATAAAGAATAGTCTAGGAATTTTTACTTCTAACAAACTTCAAGGTAATACAGCAGCTGCTCAGAGAATCATACTTTGTGTAGCAAGTCACCAGACTATACATGTAATTATATTTAAAAGCATATTTACTTAGCTAAAACATTCATTTCCTCTATAAAGAATCTGAGCCATTATATACTTAAAATATTTATTTTTTTAAGATTTTTAAGTTCTAAATAACTTTATTAACAAAACTCTCATATGTAATCAAGTGCCATATACCATGTAAATATGAATGAAGGAGGATATGACTGGATTTGAAGTTAACACTCAATTCCAGCAAGCTTCATTTCGAATTGTTATTATATTTACTATATTTATAGTGTTACAAGATAGAGCTGCCCATTTTTTCAAGATGGTTAGAAACTGAGCCAGCTTTTCCACAGTCAAAAATAATACATCAGATCTTATCCGAGAATAAGATAATGAATCCCATTAAAATAATTCAGTGAAGGTTAGGGTGACTACTTCTGGGGTTATTCCAAACAAAGTAATAGGATAGAAAATGTAAGTGGGTTTGTTTTTGCTGAGATTATATTTTAGCTTGTCTTTGAAATGTGAACAGCTATTTAGAACGTAATCAATTTGCTTCAGAGACACCTGTTCATCTTAATCACCATAAACTCCACATTTGAGTACTTGTCCATTTAATAATGCCATGATATAATCACATGCTCATCTTATGACCAGATATGTAAACACGTGGGAAAAAGTTGAAATACAATGACATTTATTTTGATTAGATAAAACAGTGTAAATTAGTATTAAGAGAATTTATGTGATTAAAATTTATCATTTCATATAGAAAAACTGGTTTTACTTTTTCTTTCTTTCAGTGTAGGGACAGAGATGTATTAGAAAAGCCTTTATCTGATCTTTAGTCAAAGGGAACTTCACATAGTATGCAAGGCATCTGCCGTCTATTCAATTACCTTACCTTTCTGTAATGGTAGGATAATTATTTGTGACATATTTCTAGAATTTCTTACATGTTCTATTTTTGCATTCAAAAAATACAAAAGACAAGTTAGGCCCAATAAGCATCTCATTAAGGCATAACACTCAGTACTTGGAACATGCCTATTGATTTTTATAATCTTAATTGCTGTATTACAAATACAAACTTTTTCAACATATATTTTTATAAGATAAAAGGAGCAAAATATTATATTCAAGTGCTTATACAAAAACATATGCTTATGCCAATGAAAAAACAACATTGATAAAAATTGAAATATTGTTTGACAGACAGCACCTGGAATGACTGCTCCCTAACTGATACCTGAAACTCACATTGAGCACAGGAAGGTGAGCTGACGCATTCCATTCACAAGGAGTGACTGAGATCTAACTGATACATTAAATTCACCTTGAGCATAAGAAGGTGAGTTAAGAGGTATCTGGTGTATCATTTTTGTTGAAAAGCTTGCTCATTATATTATAATCTTGTTTTTGTTGTATGAAAATGGAGTACATGAAATATGGGAATCATATCTAAGTATCTATGAAACAAAAGCCTAAATACATTCTCTAGAAAATTACACATATATTGATATTTGATTTTGAAGGGACTATAAGTGAGGTTCTTTTTTCCAACAGTTCATCAATGACCTATTTCATGCTTCCTCTAAAATAGAGTAGTGCCTTGTGATACATCACACTAATTAGACAGCCATTAAAACTATGCCATTTAATGAGAGTGACTTCAAAATTTGTTTGTTTTAAACAAGTCATAATTGATAAGTTGGACTGGACTATAAATGTTTTAAAAACTTTTTTTTACCACTAAGGTTAAGAAAATAAAAAATTCTGTTTTATGTCAATTAATGTTTACATTTTGTATGTCTGTAGTCCAATGCATCAGAATTATTAGGATTCTTTTCACATTATCAAAACCAAACATAAGCAATAAAAGTAGGAAAACCTTTTTTTTTTTTCAAAATAATACAAAACCATAAAAAATGTTAGCTCTCCAGATGAAGTTAGTGGCAACACTGATTGGGCAACAATTTGTGTTGCCCTAAATTGGTGAAGGGGGTTTGAAATGAGGGAGAATTTGAATAACAAATTAACAGATTTTTTTTTAACATATTTTGCTTCTAAAAGCAGGCAAGTTCCTAGTAAATCATGTTCAGAGAAAGCTATTTGTTGGGTGTGTGTACGTGTGTGTTAACGCTTAACTAGGGTGTACATTCAGCAAAACTTGACCAAACAACTTCCGAGCTAAAGAACTATGTGTAAGTAGAATAAATTCTCAATATTTAGGGCACAAAAACCCAGCCGTAGATTGACCTCACTCTTTTAAGAACTCTATGGAGTTGTAGTCCCTAGAAAATGCAGGCTAGTGAAGGTTAATCTGCAAGTGGAATAAAAAACGTGCTGAGTAGTGGGGAATGAAGTGTTTCCCAGCCAGTGTCAGAGAACAGAAGTGCAGAGAAATGGCTGCCCACACAAGGACTTAGTAGAGCAAGGACCTGGTGGAGTGCACATGGAGGGGATGTAATCTGCTGATTGTTGGAAAAGAGCAGTAAGCCAATCACTGAAAAGGAGCTGAATATTAAAAATTTGAATAACTCGGATATACCAGGAGCATGGGCAGCAAAATGGCTTTTGAAATTCAATGAAAATTGAATGGAAAATGAAAGCTAATGAAGCTTGGGACATAAAAAGAACATAGAAATCTTCTTTCAATGGCAATGTTACCCATTTTACAAAGTAGAAGCTTTAAAAATCAGACCAAAACGCATAGTGGAGTCTTACAGGGCACATTTATTATGTTTTGCCCTTTATGGCTCATACTTGTCTTCACTCAACACGCCCTACACCCCACCCTGAGAACTTCTGATTGTGGGCCTTGTATTAAAAAATAACTGGTAAACATTTTATCTTCAATTAGATAAAATAGGAATAATGAAGCAAATTAAAGTAAATTATAGTAAGATGTCAGAGAATGCAGAAATATGTTGAGAAATGTGTTACAAATCCATGTTTACAAAAAGACTTTCATTAAAAGAACAGAGATTTCAGGGCCTGGACTCAAAGCCAATTAGAACAATCATTTGACTGAACATTTGATTCATTTAAATTGATTAATGTATGCAAACAAATGATTTAAATGTGCTTTGTTTTTGACTCAGTGTTTCAATATTTGAATTGATAGAATTAAAATGTTTAAACCATTTTGAAAAACCAGTCACAAATTCTAAATGAATTAAATGAGTATTTTAAAACCATTTTGTTCAAATAGTAAGAAAATTCATGAACTGAATTTTAGACTACAGTTATCTTCTCTTAAAAATAAATAAAAATAAGCAAATAGGAAATATATTCTCATGAAAGAGCCAATACATTCACTAATACACAATTGTATAAATGAAAATTAAAGGTGGCCAAAACTCCTGACATGATCTGTCAATTTACTCAGTTATCATATAGTAAAGTAACTATGAAGGATCACAGTTTAGATACCCTATTGATCATTAAAATTCTAACAAATATCAAATGTAGTACTAATCAAAAGTAAAACTGAACTCAGAACTTTTCAATTTATTTATTTTAGTCAATGTTTTTATGAGCTGCTAGTTTTTTTTATAACTTGAGATAATTATTTCTTCAAACAACATTTTATACTTGCTACCCAACAGTTACTCTTCCTAACCAATTAACACATACACAAGTACTCACACTATAACTTAATTTAAATTTAAACCCATTCCCTGAGACTAACAATCTCTGAACTTTTAAACTACATATCATCTGACCGGGTGCAGTGAGTCTTGCCCGTAATACCAGCACTTTGGGAGGCTGAGGGTGGTTGGATCACGAGGTCTGGAATTCGAGACCAGCCTGGCCAACATGGTGAAACCCTGTCTCCACTAAAAACCAAAAAATTAGCCAGGTGTGGTGGCATGCACCTCTTATCCCAGCTACTTGGGAGGCTGAGGCAGGAGAATTGCTTGAACCCAGGAGTCAGGCATTGTGGTGAGCAAAGATCCAGCCATTGCACTCCAGCCTGGGTGATAGAGCAACACTCCTTCTCAAAAAAGTATAAAATAAAATAAAATAAAACAAAATAAAATAAAAAAAACCAAAATAAAATAAAATAAACAAAAATTAGCTGGACTTGGTGGCAACCGCCTGTAATCCCAGCTACTCGGGAGGCTAAGGCAGGAGAATTGCTTGAACCCCAGAGGCGGAGGTTGCAGTGAACCAAGATTGTGCCACTGCGCTCCAGCCTGGGTGACAGAGTGTGACTCATCTCAAAAATTAAATACATAAATAAATAAATAGAAATAAACTACATATCACTTGTAAGACATTTTTGTTCAATAGCCAAAGTATGTATTTGTTATCAATTTTATATATACATATATATCTGTCCTATTCTACTAAAATCATGTCCACTACACAACATAACAGCTAAAAACAAATTAAAATGAAAATGGATTTTAATAAAAAGGAGTTATAATTTACTTCCCATAAGTAATAGTATCACTTCTCTTATCCTCTAAAGTAAAGGTTCTTAAAATGTGGCTCAGCATCAGCTGCACCTGGAAACTTGTTAGAGATACATGTTTTCAGGTCCCATTACAGGGCTATTAAATCAGAATCATGGAGTGTGCAGTCAGCAATCTGTGTTTTAAGTCATCCAGGCCAGGAGCGGTGGCTCATGCCTGTTATCCTAGCTCTTAGGGAGGCAGAGGTGGGAGGATAGCTTGAGGTCAGGATCTCGAGAACTGCCTGGGCAATATAGGGAGACCCCATTCTCCACACAAGGGAAACAAAGACAAAAAAAAAAAATAATACTAAGGGTAACAAGCCATCCATATATGATGGCTACTAAACTCTGAAAACAACTGATTTATACTCTCATATCTCCATATCCCAGAGATTGCTTTTGTTCTCCTGCAATCAAAATAGATAATAAAAAAGATAATGAATTCAACCAGCTCCTGTAGCACTACCACCCTATTTCAAATCATCTTCATCTGTTCCTTGAACTAAACCTATAAACAGGTTCCCTCACCCACACCCATTCTCTACACAGTTGCCACAATGATCTTGTCAAAACAGAGAATGTAGATTGTCTCTGTTTTGGTGGATTCCTATCATACTTAAAATGAATTCCTATAGAGGCACGTTATGGCTGTTCCTTACAACCCATTCTCATTTCTGACCACTCTCCTGTTTCCTATGCCTGAAATGCTTGTCTGAAAGATATTTTCATGGCTTTACTTCTATTATTATTATTATTATTATTATTATTATTATTATACTTTAACAGCTACATAGCACAAGTATACATATGGCTTTACTTCTTTATCGTATTTGTAATCTTACTCAAATTCCCCTTGCATTTAATGATCGTGCTCTAAAATAGCAGACACTCTCACCCTCTGAAGAGCTGTCTATATTGTCTCCCTTCTTCACTTTGGTATAGTATTATCATTACCTAGAATTCTATGTCCCTTTGTTTATTTTTCTTCCTGTCTCTACTAGAATGTTAGCTTCATGAGAATAGAGACTTGCTCTGTTTGTTTTTCATTGTATTCTGAGTATCTCTGTAGAACACATGGTAGATTCTCAATAAATATATGTTGAATGAATAAATATATGAATGGAAAATAATATGCTGTTTAGTGTTTGTATGCCTGTTCATATCTTGCATTGCCTGTGAAATCAAACTCCTATACGCACTAATATAAACAAATAAATGATATCTCTAGTTCTAAGGATACGGGTAATAATAGCTAACACGCAGATTGCTAGATTGCTTACTATATGCCAGCTCTGTTTTATAATTTTGTATATATTAATTCATTTAATCCCTACAACTCTACAATCCAGGCAATATTTACATTACTATTTTAAAGATGATGAAAGAGCCACAGAGATTGATAATCTGTCTATGGTCACACAGTCATTTAGTGATGGAACTGAAATTCAAACTTTGGCAGGTCATGTCCTTAACTACTATATAGGACTGACTTTTTCTAAAATGACAGCAGAGTTTAATACGACTATTTGGAAATTGGTTCAATAATCAGAAGAAGCTTTAAAGCACTCAGAAGTTCTAGCAAGTCTGTGAATTTTTCAGTATTTAAAGAACCAGAAATATCCCCTGTTTAGTCCCAAGAGCTGTGCTTTATAGTCCATCTATGTGTGAGATAATTATTATCAAATAGAGACTCTTGAGCACACCTAATATTCAGATCTTGGTTTCTAATACTATTCTCCAATAAAACATGTAGGGATTCTTGAAGAAATGGTTAATGCTAGGATTGGTACAAGAAACATACTAAGCCTGGAACATCACATAGTGCCAACAACTAAGAGAGAACTGGCACACACTTGAACATGCAGGCGCGCACACACACACACAAACACACACACGTTATGTTAAGATACGTGAAAGGGATAGAGGAGCCAATTGAAAGAGCTGCAATGACCAAAGGTTGAACAATTTGAGCAAAAAAAAAATGTATTGAATTGCACCCAAAAGTATACAATATTAATCATAAGTACATATTGATATAACTAAATGATTAAATGAGTAAATAAATAGGTGAGAACAGTATGTATGTATATCAAATCTTCCATGCAATTTTTAAATAATTTATGGGCCACTGCTATGAAGGAGGAGGAGAGTTAATCTCTGCTTCTTTGGTGTGCATTGCACATAGTGTCTTTCTTCCAAAGAGTATAATGGCAGTTTTAGAAAGCATTACATATTCAATACAGATTAGTGCTCTATAAATTGCCTTTGTTGGATTTCACCTTTTTGTTGTACTATTTGTTTTGAAAGCATATTAGTAGGTAGATTGTATTATTCTAAATTTAATTTCAGGACAGTGAAGATGGAATTTCTGAAATACATACCTTTAAAAAATGGCATGTTAGCATTATTAGAGTTGAAAATTAATGTTCTCCAAAAAATTAACTCATATCACTAGAATCTGGAGACAGTTTGGGATGGGAGAGGAATTCATTAACATGGCCAGACTTTCAGGTTCTGCTGCAACCAATGTCAGACTGCAACAAAATATTAAGTTTTCCTGAATCTATCAGTGATGAAAATAAAAATAAAATGAAAATAAAATAAAACAAATGAAAATAAAATTATAAGTGTCAAAAGGAAATATTCCGACTACTGTGATAGACTGATGTACAAATAATTTTATAGAAAAGATGCAATAATTGCTAAGAGTTTATCTGAATATACATCAAAAGGAAAAAGGGCTTTTCAAGGTTGCAGTCTTCTATTCATTTTCTGAGCTAGGTTAAACTCCTTCAACAGTGTAGTCTCCTTTCCCAGCAGCCCCCGCCCACCAAAAATGGAGAATGTGATGTATCAAAAAACCCTATCTAAAAATTAAGTAGAAATGTTAAAGCAGAAAGTGCCTAGAAAAAGAGTGAGTGTGGCAATTAAATTAAAGTGAAAATAGTACAGCTCATCAAGCATTGAATCTCTTTAAACTTTATACTTATATCTATATTGCCTATGCATAAGTATGTGAAATACTCAAGATAAAATAAGAAGTGCAGATATTTCTCAGGCCACCCAGCTATACAATTTAGAAACATTATGATTCACATCAAATGTATTTTAAACTGCTTGACTGCTTTTCTTTTGCTTGGATTTATTTAAATCTAATCTCATCTAAACAATATTCTGTAGGTTTTTAGTGTTTCATCAATATAACTTGATTTAGATCTCACTGCAGTAATTGCCAGTTCCATGCACACATAATATTTTATTTCTTTCCTTTCAAGGCATACATTTGATACTTGTTCCAGTCGAAATTACAATCATTAACATGGTTTTCATTTTTTTAATTATTTAGTCACAGTGTTATTAAATTATTCTAAGAGCTTGAAAGAGCTTCTGCTATGAAAATAGACTTCTGTACTATTGATTTCCTCTATATTTTAAAATCAACAAACATAATAATCTCAGTTTCAGGTGGTATATAATCTTTTTTTCTAATTACAGTTTAATCTTATATATTTTGACCTTATAAAAAATCTTTTTCAAATTGATCATGATTTTTTTTCAAATCACAATATTTTAAAACCCATATATGCCCATCAAAATGTGTATTTCCTTTGGGGATAATTTTTAAAACCATAATTAATTTGAAATGCATGATGCAATTTTAAATGTCATGTGTCCTCAAATTTTATTTTATTTTTTGTTTGAAACAGGGTCTTACCTTGTCACCCAGGCTGGAATACAGTGGCACAGTCTCAGCTCACTGCAACCTCCACTTCCTGGGTTCAAGAGATTCTTCTGCCTTAGCCTCCCAAGTAGTTGGGACTACAGGTACATACTACCATACCTGGCTAATTTTTTTATTTTATGTAGAGATGGGTTTCGCCATGGTACCCAGACTGATCTCGACCTCCTGAGCTCAAGCAGTGTGCCAGCTTCAGCCTCTCAAAACGCTAAGGTTGCAGGTGTGAACCATTGCTCCCTGCCAAATTTTAATTGTTGGGATTAAAAAAAGCATTTATTTAAAAATTATAGTTTGTTAATCGTCATGTAAAAATCACCAACTCTGAAAGGAATAGGTGAGAAGGAAAAAAAGAAAGGAAAGATGGGTCTCTAAATTCATAGTTTGTAGACGAGAAACAGTGAGAGAGAGAGAAAGAGAGGGAGAGAGAAGCACCATAGTAATTTCATTAAAATATTATAAAGGAGTCTAAACTTACCTTGACAAAAATCACAACTACCTTAAAAATGTTGGGTTACTGTGAAAACTGCCATAAGTCCTGTCAAAAGTCCTTTTTGAGATATTTGTGAGGCTATCATAGCAATGGGATATTATTATTATTATATAATATCTTTGTTAAGTATATTTTGTTTGACCAAGAGACACAAGTACTTGTGTGTAAGTAGAAACAAATTTACTCAGTTTTCTATGAAGGGGAATTTTCTGTAACAGGGAACTATCTAAGATCTCATCAATTTAAAAGTCTCATTATATTTGAGAATGACACATATAGATGCTGTTCAGAGATGAATTTTAAGATTAACAATAGCCAATTGAACAATTTTCAGAAGTTTGGTGGTTCTCATCTTTGGGTACTTCAGCAATATGAGAGATGATCTATTTGTTGATGATCCTTTTACTATTGATTTAAGCTCATCTATTAAAAATATTAGTAAATGGATTTTCAAGAACTCAATTTTATATGAAATTTTATAAGATTTCTAAGAGAATAAAGTTGATATTGATAAAAGTATTCAAATATACTGGAGAGTAGTATCAATGACTATATTATATCTGCAAATAAAATATGATTAAGGAGCTAACCAATATTGCCAATATTCACAATATTCACAATATTCACAATATTGGCAATATTGGTGAAAGCATTATCGTTTTAAACAATAGTCATAGACATTGATTCAGTTTCCAAGTTTTTTACTGAAATTTAATAATTTCTAGCTCCTTTTCAACAAAATATTCAAATGCTATCTTCATTTAAAGCAATCCCTCAAATAATGAGGTAAGGATAGCTCAAATTCATTAAAATCTACTATGATATAGATGAGAAGTTTTAATTGGATATGGTTAATGTTTGAAGTGTTCACAAAACAAGATTGAATTACTAATTAACAAATAATAATTATTGGATTTGTTGAATTCATTAAATAAATTAAAATATGAATGCAGATATCCAAAACTATAATTTGAATAGCTAAACTTACTATCTTTCCCTCAATATCTAATATAATTACTGTTTTCTGTTTTCACTCTGTATTTCCAATCCCTCACTCAAAACTAGGACTCTTTGTCTCAAAGTAAAGTAGAAGTGGACATCAGAACAATAACATAAGGAGACTCTATTGGCTCTGCCTTGAAAATTTATAAGAATTATATCATGGCAAAATATTTTTCTGTTCCATTATTCCATATTCTTTCCTTTTCTTACTATTACTATACTTTAAATTTTAGGGTACATGTGCATAACTTGCAGGTTTGTTACATATGTATAAATGTGTCATGTTGGTGTGCTGCACCTATTAACTCATCATTTACATTAGGTATATCTCCTAATGCGATCTCTCCTCCCTTTCCTTGCCCCACAACAGGCCCTGGTGTGTGATGTTCCCCACCCTGTGTACAAGTGTTCTCATTGTTAATTCTCACCTATGAGTGAAAACATGCAGTGTTTGGTTTTCTGTCCCTGCGATAGTTTGCTCAGAATGATGGTTTCCAGCTGCATCCATGTCCCTACAAAGGACATGAACTCATCCTTTTATATGGCTGTACAGTATTCCATGGTGTATATGTGCCACATTTGCTTAATCCAGTCTATCACTGATGGACATTTGGGTTGATTCCAATTCTTGGTATTGTGAATAGTGCTGCAATAAACATACATGTGCATGTGTCTTTATAGCAGCATGATTTATAATCCTTTGGGTATATACCCAGCAATGGGATGGCTGTGTCAAAAGGTATTTCTAGTTCTAGATCCTTGAGGAATCACCACACTGTTTTCCACAATGGTTGAACTAGTTTACAGCCCCACCAGCAGTGTAAAAGCGTTCCTATTTCTCCACATCCTCTCCAGCACCTGTTGTTTCCTGACTTTTCAATGATCGCCATTCTAACTGGTGTGAGATGGTATCTCATTGTGGTTTTGATTTGTATTTCTCTGATGGCCAGTGATGATGAGCATTTTTTCATATGTCTGTTGGCTGCATAAATGTCTTATTTCGAGAAGTGTCTGTTCATATCCTTTGCCTTTGTCATATCCTTTGTTCATATCCTATCCTTTGTTCATATCCATTTTTTGATGGGGTTGTTTGATTTTTTCTTGTAAATATGTTTAAGTCCTTTGTAGATTCTGGATATTAACACTTTGTCCAGAATTGCAAAAATTTTCTCCCATTCTGTAGGTTGCGTGATCATTCTAATGGGAGTTTCTTTTGCTGTGCAGAAGCTCTCTAGTTTAATTAGATCCCATTTGTCAATTTTGGCTTTTGTTGTCACTGCTTTGGTGTTTTATTCATGAAGTCCTTGCCCATGCCTATGTCCTGAATGGTATTGGCAAGGTTTTCTTCTAGGGTATTTATGGTTTTAGGTCTGACATTTAAGCCTTTAATCCATCTTGAAATAATTTTTGTATAAGGTGTAAGGAAGGGATCCAGTTTCAGCTTTCTATATATGGCTAGCCAGTTTTCCCAGCACCAATTATTAAATAGGGAATCCTTTCCACATTTCTTGTTTTTGTCAAGTTTGTCAAAGATCGGATGGTTGTAGATGTGTGGTATTATTTCTGAGGGCTCTATTCTGTTCCATTGGTCTATATATCTGTTTTGGTACCAGTACCATGCTGTTTTGGTTACTCTAGCCTTGTAGTATAGTTTGAAGTCAGGTAATGTGATGCCTCCAGCTTTGTTCTTTTGGCTTAGGATTGTCTTGGCAATGCGGGGTCTTTTTTGGTTCCATATGAACTTTAAAGTAATTTTTTCCAATTCTGTGAAGAAAGTCATTGGTAGCTTAATGGGGATGGCATTGAATCTATAAATTACCTTGGGCAGTTTGGCCATTTTCACGATACAGATTCTTTCTATCCATGAGCATGGAATATTCTTCAATTTGTTTATTTTGTTGAGTAGTGGTTTGTAATTCTCCTTGAAAAGGTCCTTCATATCCCTTGTAAGTTGGATTCCTAGGTATGTTTTTATATTTGAAGCAATTGTGAATGTGAGTTCACTCATGACTTGGCTCTCTATTTGCGTGTTATTGTGGTATAGGAATGCTTGTGATTTTTTCACATTGAATTGGTATCCTGAGACTTTGCTGAAGATGCTTATCAGCTTGCGGAGATTTTGGGCTGAGACAATGAGGTTTTCTAAATAGACAATCATCTCATCTACAAACGGGGACAATTTGACTTCCTCTTTTCCTAATCAAATGCCCTTTATTTCTTTGTTCTGTCTGATTGCCCTGTCTAGAACTTTCAACACTATGTTGAATAGGATTGGTGAGAGAGGGCATCCCTGTCTTGTGCCACTTTTCAAAGGGAATGCTTCCAGTTTTTGCACATTCAGTATGATATTGGCTGTGGGTTTGTCATAAATAGCTCTTACTATTTTGAGATACATCCCATCAATACATAATTTATTGAGAGTTTTTAGCATAAAGGGCTATTGAATTTTATTGATTTGTGTACGTTGAACCAGCCTTGCATCCCAGGGATGAAGTCCACTTGATTATAGTGGATAAGCTTTTCAATGTGCTGCTGGATTTGATTTGCTAGTATTTTATTGAGGATTTTTGCATCGATGTTCATGAGGGATATTGGTCTAAAATTCTCTTTTTTTGTTGTGTCTCTACGAGCCCTTGGTATAAGGATGATGATGGCCTCATAAAATGAGTCAGGGGGGATTTCCTCTTTTTCTATTGATTGGAATAGTTTCAGAAGGAATGGTACCAGCTCCTCCTTGTACCTCTGGTAGAATTCGGCCATGAATCTGTCTGGTGTTGGACTTTTTTAAGTTGGTAGGCTCTTAATTATTGCCTCAATTTCAGAGCCTGTTATTGGTCTATTCAAGGAATCAACTTCTTCCTGGTTTAGTCTTGGGAGAGTGTATGTGTCCAGGAATTGATCCTTTTCTTCTAGATTATCTAGTTTATTTGCGTAGAGGTGTTTATAGTATTCTCTGATGGTAGTTTGTATCTCTGTGGGATCGTTGGTGATATCCCTTTATCACTTTTTGTTGCATCTATTTGATTCTTCTCTCTTTTCTTCTTTATTAGCCTTGCTAGCGGTCTATCAATTGTGCTGTTCTTTTCATAAAACAAGCTCCTGGATTAATTGATCTTTTGAAGGGTTTTTTGTGTCTCTATCTCCCTTCAGTTCTGCTCTGATCTTAGTTATTTCTTGCCTTCTGCTAGGTTTTGAATGTGTTTGCTCTTGCTTCTCTAGTTCTTTTAATTGTGATGTTAGGATGTCAATTTTAGATCTTTTCTGCTTTCTCTTGTGGGCATTTAGTGCTATAAATTTCCCTCCACACACTGCTTTAAATGTGTCCCAGAGATTCTGGTATGTTTTATCTTTGTTCTCATTGGTTTCAAAGAACATCTTTATTTCTGCCTTCATTTAATTATGTACCCAGTAGTCATTCAGGAGCAGGTTGCTCAGTTTCCATGTAGTTGAGCAGTCCTGAGTGAGTTTCTTAGTCCTGAGTTCTAGTTTGATTGCACTGTGGTTTGAGAGACAGTTTATTATAATTTCTGTTCTTTTACATTTGCTGAGGAGTGCTTTACTTCCAACTTTGTGGTCATTTTTGGAATAAGTGCGATGTGGTGCTGAGAAGAATGTATGTTTTGTGGATTTGGAGTGGAGAGTTCTGTAGATGTCTATTAGGTCCGCTTGGTGCAGAGCTGAGTTCAATTTCTGGATAGCCTTGTTAACTTTCTGTCTCGTGGATCTGTCTAATGTTGATATTGGGATATTAAAGTCTCCCATTACTATTGAGTGGGAGTCTAAGTCTCTTTGTAGGTATCTAAGGACTTGCTTTATGAATCTGGGTGCTCCTGTATTGGGTGCATATATATTTAGGATAGTTAGGTCTTCTTGTTGAATTGATCCCCTTACCATTATGTAATGGCCTTCTTTGTCTCTTCTGATCTTTGTTGGTTTAAATCTGTTTTATCAGAGACTAGGATTGCAACCCCTTCTTTTTTGTTTGTTTGTTTTCCATTTGCTTGGTAGATCTTCCTCCATGCCTTTATTTTGAGCCTATGTGTGTCTCTGCATGTGAGATGTGTCTCCTGAATACAGCACACTGATGGGTCTTGAGTCTCTATCCAATTTGCCAGTCTATGTCTTTTAATTGGAGCATTTAGTTCATTTACATTTAAGGTTAGTATTGTTTTGTGTGAATTTGATCCTGTCATTATGATGTTAGCTGGCTGTTTTGCTCATTAGTTTATGCAGTTTCTTCCCAGCATTGATGGTCTTTACAATTTAGCATGCCTTTGCAGTGGCTGGTACCGGTTGTTTCTTTCCACGTTTAATGCTTACTTCAGGAACTCTTGTAAACAGGCCTGCTGGTGACAAAATCTCTCAGCATTTGCTTGTCTGTAAAGGATTTTATTTCTCCTTCACTTTTGAAGCTTAGTTTGGCTGGATATGAAATTCTGGGTTGAAAATTCTTTTCTTTAAGAATGTTGAATATTGACACCCACTCTCTTCTGGCTTGTAGAGTTTCTGCCAAGAGATCCACTGTTAGTCTAATGGGCTTCCCTGTGTGGATAACCTGACCTTTCTCTCTGGCTGCCCTTAACATTTTTTCCTTCATTTCAGCTTTGGTGAATCTGACAATTATATGTCTTGGATTTGCCCTTCTTGAGGAATATCTTTGTGGCATTCTCTGTATTTCCTGAATTTGAATATTGGCCTGTCCTGCTAGGTTGGGGAAGTTCTCCTGGGTAATATCCTGGAGTGTTTTCCAGCTTGGTTCCATTCTCCCTATCACTTTCATGTACACCAATCAGACGTAGATTTGGTCTTTTCACATAGTCCCATATTTCTTGGAGTCTTTGTTCATTTCTTTTTACTCTTTTTTCTCTGAACTTCTCTTCTCACTTCATTTCATTAATTTGCTCTTCAATCACTGACACCCTTTCTTCCAGTTGTTTGAATCAGCTACTGAAACATGTGCATGCATCATGTAGTTCTCATGCCATGGTTTTCAGCTCCATCAGGTCATTTAAGGTCTTCTCTACACTGTTTATGCTAGTTAGCCATTCGTCTAATCTTTTTTCAAGGTTTTTAACTTCTTTGCAATTGGTTCAAACATCCTCCTTTAGCTTGGAGAAGTTTGTTATTACCAATCTTCTGAAACCTTTTTTCTCTCAACTCGTCAAAGTCATTCTCCATCCACCTTTGTTCTGCTGCTGGTGAGGAGCTGCATTCCTTTGGAGGAGAAGAGGTGCTCTGATTTTTAGAATTTTCAGCTTTTCTGCTCTGGTTTCTCCCCATCTTTGTGGTTTTATCTACCTTTGGTCTTTGATGATGGTGACATACAGTTGGGGTTTTGGTGTGGGTGTCCTTTCTGTTTGTTAGTTTTTCTTCTAACAGTCAGGACCCTCAGCTGTAGGTCTGTTGGAGTTTGCTGGAGTTCCACTCCAGACCCTGTTTGCCTGAATATCACCAGTGGAGGCTGTAGAACCACAAATATTGCAGAATGGCAAATGATGCTGCTTGATTGTTCCTCTGGAAACTTCATCTCAGAGGGGCACCAGGCTGTATGAGGTGTCAGTTGGCCCCTCCTGGGAGGTGTCTCCCAGTTAGGCTACTCAGAGGTCAGGGACCCACTTGAAGAGGCAGTCTGTCCATTCTCAGAGCTCAAACTCCTGACTGGGAGAACCACTACTCTCTCCAAAGCTGTCAGACAAGGACGCTTAAGTCTTCAGAAGTTTCTGCTGCCTTTTGTTCAGCTATGCCCTGCCCCCAGAGGTGAAGTCTACAGAGGCAGGCTGACCTCCTTGAGCTGTGGTGGGCTCCACCCATTTGGAGCTTCCTGGCCGCTTTGTTTACCTACTCAAGCCTCAGCAATGGTGGGCACCCCTCCCCAAGCCTTGCTGCCACCTTGCAGTTCCATCTCAGACTGCTGTGCTGGCAGTGAGCAAGGCTCCGTGGGTGTGGGACCCTGCAAGCCAGGCACAGGATATAATCTCCTGGTGTGTGGTTTGCTAAGACTGTCGGAAAAGCACAGTATTAGGGTTAGAGTGACTCGATTTTCCAGGTGCCCTCTCTCACGGCTTCCCTTGGCTAGGAAAGGGAATTCCCTGACCCCTTGTGCTTCCCGGGTGAGGCAACGCCCGGCCCTGCTTTGGCTCACAGTCCATTGGCTGCACTCACTCTCCTGAACCCACTGTCCAACAAGCCCCAGTGAGATCAACCCAGTACCTCAGTTGGAAATGCAGAAATCACCCGTCTTCTGCGTCCCTAATGCTGGGAGCTGTAGATTGGAGCTGTTCCTATTCAGCCATCTTGGAACCTCCTATTCCATATTCTTTCTTCATTATAATCTCTATAGAGTGTTTGCCTAGAGACTTATAACCATCATTTTCTCTTCTTCCTCAATCTATTTTTACTTTTTCTTTGACTTTTTATAACATTTTCGTAAGTATTTATTTTTGTTTATACTGTCACTATTTTTACATACACTTCAGTGACTTTTTTCCATTTCTTTCATAAACTTTTCCAGCTTACATTTTATCTACTTTTGTCTCAAAATCTCTTGTTCTTATATTTCTATTCTGTACTACTGTTTTATATGAGCAATTATCTTGATATATACACAGTGATATTTAATTTGTGATATTTAATTGTGTTCATTATTTTTATATGTTCTGTGGCAAAAGCGAGCAAACTATTTCCTGGAAAACAAATCACTTTGTACAGCCATGAGATAAGAAGACATTTTACATTTTTAAATGGTTTTAAAAAGCTCAAAGGAATAGCTTTTTATGATATGTGAATATGTTGCAAAAATCAATTTAGTTTCCACAAATAAAGTTTCATTAAAACACAGCCATGCTTCATTTATGTATAGTTTATGACTAATTTTACACTACATTAGCAGATTTGAATAGTTGCAACAGAGATGATATGACCAACAAAGTTACATTATTTACCATCTGGTCCATCAGACAGAAAAACATGTCAAGCTCTGTTCTATGTCAGCTCATTCTTCCGTCCTATTTACTTTCTTTCTCCTTCCTTCTTTCCTTCCTTCCTTCTTTCCTGTCATCTTTCCTTCCTTCCCTCTTTCCCTCCTTCCTTCCTTCCCTCCTTCCCTCTTTCCTTCTTTCCTTCCTTCTACATTCTACTTGTCATTTATTTACTTTTCCCATTGCTGTACTTCTTTTTGAGTGTTGATTCTTTTACAATGTTGGCATGATTAAGTGTAATTAGCCAATGAAAACAGAAAACTGTGTGAGTGTTGATATCATCATTTACCTTTTCTGTTCAATACCATATAGCAATCATTACAATACTTTCTACAAATAATCAGTGCCTAAATTTCCCTTGGTCACTGTCACCGCCTCTACTGCATTACAGAACTAGTCAATCCAGGAGAGCTCAGGTGAATAGTACATGACCCACACCACTGAAATAGTGGTGCAATTCCTTCTATTGCATCTTTTATCTGTGAAATGTACATTATGTTGGAGCTTTCTGAGATTATCAACCATTGGCAATTTTTTCTCCTATTCTTTTGTTTAGCAATCTCTGAATTTCACAACTTATTTTTTGTTTTTGTCATTTGGTGTTTCAAATTTCTTCAGATTCCATCACCTATAAAGTTTGCATGTTTATTTTTTCATTCTTGTTGCTTGTAGAGATCTGAAAGCCCAAGAATGAAACATCACCTTTACAATGCTATTGTCTTGGGGTCTCTCAGGTGTCACTTTTCCAGCCAGAAACCTCTGTGGCCAGTGGCGCCTTTGCCTGAGTCTTGGTGGGGACTGCTGGGCTCGTTCTGCTTACTGGACCTTGCAGACCATGCTCAGCTTGCGCTACTGGCCAAAATCCCATGTCTGCTAAGGGCAAGCCAGGTGTGGAGTGTGAGGGGTGTGTGAGCGAGTAAGCACAAGGTCCAGCCACTGTGCACAGCCAGGCATGGCAGCAGCTGTGGTAGGACAAACAGCTGCAGGCACCAGTACAGGTGCTGGCTCCATGCAAACCTGTGGCTGGATCAGATGAATGGCAAGTGACTTCTGCTCTGGGCACCCTCATCTGGTTGAGAGGAATGCAGTGGTGCCTGAAAACTTAGAGATTCTAGAAACTGCAGAGCCCCAAAGAGGCTATCAAACATGGTTCAGGAAGTCTTTAGGTCTGTGCTCCCTGAAGGGCCACAGCTCTTCTCTCCCTATTGCCCACAATGTGGCAAGATGGGGAGTGTGTGAGTGTGTTTCAGCCCTGTTTGTGTTACAGATCTTTTCATACGGCCATTTGGCAGGTCCCAAGTTCTTGTCCCACATCCATGAAGAATGAAGTACTCGGATAACTGGAGTGTGAGCAAGGAAAAGAGGTGCTTTATTGAGTGATAGAACAGCTCTTGGGAGACTCAAAGTGGGTAGATCCTTTCCTCACACAAATTGTTCTGATGAGTGCAGCCCTCAGTGGAGAAGAGACCCAGAGTGGGTAGCTCCATTTTGCAGGCAGGTTACCCCAGCGAGTGTCTAGTTGTCAGTGGAGAGGAGACCTGGAGTGGGTAGCTGCTTTTCACAGCTGGTACTCCCAACATCTGTGTGAGTCTAGGTGGGTCTGGAGTTTTTTGACCTCATAAGGGAGAAAGTATGTGCTGATTGGGCCATGGGATGGATCAGAAAAAGCATCATAAGTTCTCACTCTGGGCCACAGACTCCACCTGGAACTGACAGCCTGGTGCCCAGGCTTCAGGCCATCTCTGACTTGAAGGTGAGGCTTCACCAGGGAGCCACCCCTTTCCACCCAGGAGCTTTTCTGTCTCCTGTCACCATCAACATGTTGTCCACAGCACCCCAGCTGCTTGTTCTATGGGGGGCTTGCAGGTCTATGCTGAGCCACCCTCAGTACCCCCTTAGCATTCATTCCATGCTCATTGGCACCCAACATCCAGAGGAGGCTGAGGCAGCAGGGGACTGGCATGTCAGTTCCCCCCAGAACACGCACATACCCAGCAGGGTTATAATAGCATCTGAGTTTGGCCACAGCTTTGCTCCACCCTGGAACAGGTTCTGGGATCTGGGAGAAGCCAGGGAGTGAGATCAATCACTTCCAAGCCTGTGGGGGCAAGGGGCTTCCTGGACCCCCAAGAGCTCGGAAATGCTGGGGCTGGAACTGTGGCTGTCTCTCAACTCTCCCTAGCTCCTGCTGGCCCTACAGAGTGCATAGCCCCAGCCACACCTCTCCTGCTGCAGCCAGCTTCCTCATAGTTGCTGCTCTGAATGGGCCGTTGTCACCATCACTATCTCCAAAATGAAAATATGATTAAAGAAACTTCTTGAGTAGTCTGCATTAGAATAAGATTAATTAACCAAAATCGTCATATTATTTGCTTTTTCAGTGATTCTGAAAGAGTAGGTCATTAATAATATCTCATATTTAAAATGAAACAATAAAAAAATGCTGTGAAATTAACTACATTTCCACCTTCTGTTATTCGTTAATTGCATGATAGGCATCTTAAAAGCATACATTTAGAGGAAGAACCTCCAACTTGTTTTTCTTATTTTGTTTCATGTACCCCAAACCAAAATTAAGACTACAGTATAATCTGTACAGTCCTTTGAGATTCATGTTGGTTGAAGTAAACTTTCATGGAGTACTAAGGAAGAAATAGAGACTCAAAGGAATATATAAATTCATAAATACAAAACTAGCTGATTTTATTATTGGATAAGCAAATACTCTAAATACCTACAAGTAGCAAGGTACAAAGCTGTAGTTAATTTTGAGTTCTATTCATGTAGAATTTGCACATATAGTTGATAAATATCATCCTACTTTTAGTAAATAGTTATCATATATTCAACTTATATCAGGAATTACATGGTGCTTACTCTGACATTCTTTTTTTTTTTTTAATTTATTTATTATTACTATACTTTAAGTTGTAGGGTACATGTGCATAACGTGCAGGTTTGTTACATATGTATACTTGTGCCATGTTGGTGTGCTGCACCCATCAACGCGTCATTTACATCAGGTATAACTCCCAGTGCAATCCCTCCCCCCTCCCCCCTCCCCATGATAGGCTCTGGTGTGTGATGTTCCCCTTCCTGAGTCCAAGTGATCTCATTGTTCAGTTCCCACCTATGAGTGAGAACATGCGGTGTTTGGTTTTCTGTTCTTGTGATAGTTTGCTAAGAATGATGGTTTCCAGCTGCATCCATGTCCCTACAAAGGACACAAACTCATCCTTTTTGATGGCTGCATAGTATTCCATGGTGTATATGTGCCACATTTTCTTAATCCAATCTGTCACTGATGGACATTTGGGTTGATTCCAAGTCTTTGCTATTGTGAATAGTGCTGCAATAAACATACGTGTGCATGTGTCTTTATAGCAGCATAATTTATAATCCTTTGGGTATATACCCAGTAATGGGATGGCTGGGTCATATGGTACATCTAGTTCTAGATCCTTGAGGAATCACCATACTGTTTTCCATAATGGTTGAACTAGTTTACAATCCCACCAACAGTGTAAAAGTGTTCCTATTTCTCCACATCCTCTCCAGCACCTGTTGTTTCCTGACTTTTTAATGATCGCCATTCTAACTGGTGTGAGATGGTATCTCATTGTGGTTTTGATTTGCATTTCTCTGATGGTCAGTGATGATGAGCATTTTTTCATGTGTCTGTTGGCTGTATGAATGTCTTCTTTTGAGAAATGTCTGTTCATATCCTTTGCCCACTTTTTGATGGGGTTGTTTGTTTTTTTCTTGTAAATTTGTTTGAGTTCTTTGTAGGTTCTGGATATTAGCCCTTTGTCAGATGAGTAGATTGCAAAAATTTTCTCCCATTCTGTAGGTTGCCTGTTCACTCTCATGGTAGTTTCTCTTGCTGTGCAGAAACTCTTTAGTTTAATGAGATCCCATTTGTCAATTTTGGCTTTTGCTGCCGTTGCTTTTGGTGTTTTAGACATGAAGTCTTTGCCCATGCCTGTGTCCTGAATGGTACTACCTAGGTTTTCCTCTAGGATTTTTATGGTATTAGGTCTAACATTTAAGTCTCTAATCCATCTTGAATTAATTTTCGTATAAGGAGTAAGGAAAGGATCCAGTTTCAGCTTTCTACTTATGGCTAGCCAATTTTCCCAGCACCATTTATTAAATAGGGAATCTTTTTCCCATTTCTTGTTTCTCTCAGGTTTGTCAAAGATCAGATGGCTGTAGATGTGTGGTATTATTTCTGAGGACTCTGTTCTGTTCCATTGGTCTATATCTCTGTTTTGGTACCAGTACCATGCTGTTTTGGTTACTGTAGCCTTGTAGTATAGTTTGAAGTCAGGTAGCTTGATGCCTCCAGCTTTGTTCTTTTGACTTAGGATTGTCTTGGAGATGCGGGCTCTTTTTTGGTTCCATATGAACTTTAAAGCAGTTTTTTCCAATTCTGTGAATAAACTCATTGGTAGCTTGATGGGGATGGCATTGAATCTATAAATTACCTTGGGCAGTATGGCCATTTTCACGATATTGATTCTTCCTATCCGTGAGCATGGTATGTTCTTCTATTTGTTTGTGTCCTCTTTGATTTCACTGAGCAGTGGTTTGTAGTTCTCCTTGAAGAGGTCCTTTACATCCCTTGTAAGTTGGATTCCTAGGTATTTGATTCTCTTTGAAGCAATTGTGAATGGAAGTTCATTCCTGATTTGGCTCTCTGTTTGTCTGTCACTGGTGTATAAGAATGCTTGTGATTTTTGCACATTAATTTTGTATCCTGAGACTTTGCTGAAGTTGCTTATCAGCTTAAGGAGATTTTGGGCTGAGACAATGGGGTTTTCTAAATATACAATCATGTCATCTGCAAACAGGGACAGTTTGACTTCTTCTTTTCCTAACTGAATACCCTTGATTTCTTTCTCTTGCCTAATTGCCCTAGCCAGAACTTCCAACACTATGTTGAATAGGAGTGGTGAGAGAGGGCATCCCTGTCTTGTGCCAGTTTTCAAAGGGAATGTTTCCAGTTTTTGCCCATTCAGTATGATATTGGCTGTGGGTTTGTCATAAATAGCTCTTATGATTTTGAGGTACGTTCCATCAATACCAAATTTATTGAGCGTTTTTAGCATGAAGGGCTGTTGAATTTTGTCAAAAGCCTTTTCTGCATCTATGGAGATAATCATGTGGTTCTTGTCTTTGGTTCTGTTTATATGCTGGAGTATGTTTATTGATTTGCGAATGTTGAACCAGCCTTGCATCCCAGGGATGAAGCCCACTTGATCATGGTGGATAAGCTTTTTGATGTGTTGCTGAATCCGGTTTGCCAGTATTTTATTGAGGATTTTTGCATCGATGTTCATCAGGGATATTGGTCTAAAATTCTCTTTTTTTGTTGTGTCTCTGCCAGGCTTTGGTATCAGGATGGTGTTGGCCTCATAAAATGAGTTAGGGAGGATTCCCTCTTTTTCTATTGATTGGAATAGTTTCAGAAGGAATGGTACCAACTCCTCCTTGTATCTCTGATAGAATTCAGCTGTGAATCCATCTGGTCCTGGACTTTTTTTGGTTGGTAGGCTATTAATTATTGCCTCAATTTCAGAGCCTGCTATTGGTCTATTCAGGGATTCAACTTCTTCCTGGTTTAGTCTTGGAAGAGTGTAAGTGTCCAGGAAATTATCCATTTCTTCTAGATTTTCCAGTTTATTTGCGTAGAGGTGTTTATAGTATTCTCTGATGGTACTTTGTATTTCTGTGGGGTCGGTGGTGATATCCCCTTTATCATTTTTAATTGCATTGATTTGATTCTTCTCTCTTTTCTTCTTTATTAGTCTTGCTAGTGGTCTGTCAATTTTGTTGATCTCTTCAAAAAACCAACTCCTGGATTCATTGATTTTTTGGAGAGTTTTTTGTGTCTCTATCTCCTTCAGTTCTGCTCTGATCTTAGTTATTTCTAGCCTTCTGCTAGCTTTCGAATGTGTTTGCTCTTGCTTCTCTAGTTCTTTTAATTGCGATGTTAGAGTGTCAATTTTAGATCTTCCCTGCTTTCTCTTGTGGGCGTTTAGTGCTATAAATTTCCCTCTACACACTGCTTTAAATGTGTCCCAGAGATTCTGGTATGTTGTATCTTTGTTCTCATTGGTTTCAAAGAACATCTTTATTTCTGCCTTCATTTCGTTATGTACCCAGTAGTCATTCAGGAGCAGGTTGTTCAGTTTCCATGTAGTTGAGCGGTTTTGATGGAGTTTCTTAGTCCTGAGTTCTAGTTTGATTGCACTGTGGTCTGAGAGACAGTTTGTTATAATTTCTGTTCTTGTACATTTGCTGAGGAGTGCTTTACTTCCAATTACGTGGTCGATTTTGGAGTAAGTACGATGTGGTGCTGAGAAGAATGTATATTCTGTTGATTTGGGGTGGAGAGTTCTATAGATGTCTATTAGGTGTGCTTGCTGCAGAGATGAGTTCAATTCCTGGATATCCTTGTTAACTTTCTGTCTCGTTGATCTGTCTAATGTTGACAGTGGAGTGTTGAAATCTCCCATTATTATTGTATGGGAGTCTAAGTCTCTTTGTAAGTCTCTAAGGACTTGCTTGATGAATCTGGGTGCTCCTGTATTGGGTGCATATATATTTAGGATAGTTAGCTCTTCCTGTTGAATTGATCTCTTTACCATTATGTAATGGCCTTCTTTGTCTCTTTTGATCTTTGATGGTTTAAAGTCTGTTTTATCAGAGACTAGTATTGCAACCCCCCCTTTTTTTTGTTCTCCATTTGCTTGGTAAATCTTCCTCCATCCCTTTATTTTGAGCCTATGTATGTCTCTGCATGTGAGATGGGTCTCCTGAATACAGCAGACTGATGGGTCTTGACTCTTTATCCAGTTTGCCAGTCTGTGTCTTTTAATTGGAGCATTTAGTCCATTTACATTTAACGTTAAGATTGTTATGTGTGAACTTGATCCTGCCATTATGATATTAACTGGTTATTTTGCTCGTTAGTTGATGCAGTTTCTTCCTAGCCTCGATGGTCTTTACATTTTGGCATGTTTTTGCAATGGCTGGTACCGGTTGTTCCTTTCCATGTTTAGTGCTTCCTTCAGGGTCTCTTGTAAGGCAGGTCTAGTGGTGACAAAATCTCTAAGCATTTACTTATCTGTAAAGGATTGTATTTCTCCTTCACTCATGAAACTTAGTTTGGCTGGATATGAAATTCTGGGTTTAAAATTCTTTTCTTTAAGAATGTTGAATATTGGCCCCCACTCTCTTCTGGCTTGGAGAGTTTCTGCCGAGAGATCTGCTGTTAGTCTGATGGGCTTCCCTTTGTGGGTAACCCGACCTTTCTCTCTGGCTGCCCTTAAGATTTTTTCCTTCATTTCAACTTTGGTGAATCTGGCAATGATGTGTCTTGGAGTTGCTCTTCTCGAGGAGTATCTTTGTGGCGTTCTCTGTATTTCCTGGATTTGAATGTTGGCCTGCCCTACTAGGTTGGGGAAGTTCTCCTGGATGATATCCTGAAGAGTGTTTTCCAACTTGGTTCCATTTTCCCCCTCACTTTCAGGCACCCCAATCAGACGTAGATTTGGTCTTTTTACATAATCCCATACTTCTTGCAGGCTTTGTTCATTTATTTTTCTTCTTTTTTCTTTTGGTTTCTCTTCTCGCTTCATTTCATTCATTTGATCCTCAATCGCAGATACTCTTTCTTCCAGTTGATCGAGTCGGTTACTGAAGCTTGTGCATTTGTCACGTATTTCTCGTGTCATGGTTTTCATCTCTTTCATTTCGTTTAGGACCTTCTCTGCATTAATTACTCTAGCCATCAATTCTTCCACTTTTTTTTTCAAGATTTTTAGTTTCTTTGCACTGGGTACGTAATTCCTCCTTTAACTCTGAGAAATTTGATGGACTGAAGCCTTCTTCTCTCATCTCGTCAAAGTCATTCTCCGTCCAGCTTTGATCCGTTGCTGGTGATGAGCTGTGCTCCTTTGCTCCTTTGCCGGGGGAGATGCGCTCTTATTTTTTGAATTTCCAGCTTTTCTGCCCTGCTTTTTCCCCATCTTTGTGGTTTTATCTGCCTCTGGTCTTTGATGATGGTGATGTACTGATGGGGTTTTGGTGTAGGTGTCCTTCCTGTTTGATAGTTTTCCTTCTAACAGTCAGGACCCTCAGCTGTAGGTCTGCTGGAGATTGCTTGAGGTCCACTCCAGACCCTGTTTGCCTGGGTATCAGCAGCAGAGGCTGCAGAAGATAGAATATTTCTGAACAGCGAGTGTACCTGTCTGATTCTTGCTTTGGAAGCTTCCTCTCAGGGGTGTACTCCACCCTGTGAGGTGTGGGGTGTCAGACTGCCCCTAGTGGGGGATGTCTCCCAGTTAGGCTACTCAGGGTTCAGGGACCCACTTGAGCAGGGAGTCTGTCCCTTCTCAGATCTCAACCTCCGTGTTGGGAGATCCACTGCTCTCTTCAAAGCTGTCAGACAGAGTCGTTTGCGTCTGCAGAGGTTTCTGCTGTTTTTGTTATTTTTACTGTGCCCTGTCCCCAGAGGTGGAGTCTACAGAGACAGGCAGGTTTCCTTGAGCTGCTGTGAGCTCCACCCAGCTCGAGCTTCTCAGCAGCTTTGTTTACCTACTTAAGCCTCAGCAATGGCGGGCGCCCCTCCCCCAGCCTCACTGCTGCCTTGCTGGTAGATCACAGACTGCTGTGCTAGCAATGAGGGAGGCTCCGTGGGTGTGGGATTCCCCCGGCCAGGTGTGGGATATGATCTCCTGGTGTGCCTGTTTGCTTAAAGCGCAGTATTGGGGTGGGAGTTACCCGATTTTCCAGGTGTTGTGTGTCTCAGTTCCCCTGGCTAGGAAAAGGGATTCCCTTCCCCCTTGCGCTTCCCAGGTGAGGCAATGCCTCGCCCTGCTTCAGCTCTCGCTGGTCAGGCTGCAGCAGCTGACCAGCACCGATTGTCCGGCACTCCCCAGTGAGATGAACCCAGTACCTCAGTTGAAAATGCAGAAATCACTGGTCTTCTGTGTCACTCGCGCTGGGAGTTGGAGACTGGAGCTGTTCCTATTCGGCCATCTTGCTCCGCCCCCCTACTCTGACATTCTTTACCAGGCTTACTACGACGTTTTGTCTTTCTTACTTCTGTATTGGTACCCATAGATGATATCCTTTTATACTGTATCTAGTACATAAAATAAATCACATATTTCAACATTCTTCAGGAAGTTAGATTAAGTTCATATTCCCCAAAGAAAACATAGTTCTTTCAACTCACATGAATATTATAATTTTGTTATTTATTTTATTACTTCAAAATGCAAGCTCTTGCATACAAATATTTAGCCTTTAAAAATGTCTTTTATAAAGAATAGATTAAGAATGATGTCACCAAGATGACAGAGTAGGAGATACCAGACCACATTCCTCCCACAAAAAAAAAAAAAAAAAAAAAAAAAAAAAAATGTTGACAGCTATTCATAAAACAAACTATCCCAGAAAGGGCTTAAAAGCAATTTAAAGAATTTACAGCAACACAATGAGAAAACACACACACACACACATAAGAAAAAAGAAAGAAAAAGGCAAAAGAAATGGAGATGACCCACATGAAAAGGATCACTGGCAAGATCAGCATATCTGAGATACCATTAGACTGCTAGGAGTAAAGAAGAAAGGTAGAGGCTATCAGTAAAAGCCTCATGGCAGGAATTACAACCATGCCTATGAACCTGCTCTGCAGAAGACACAGCATCTCCTGCCACTGAGGTAACCAACAGGTATTCCTGCCACAGAATACCAGAGAAGGTTGTACAGCCATACAAGCTCCTCCATCCACAAAAGTGACTGCTGTTGAACTGTTTAAAAAAAGGAGCAGTTGCCTCTCCCAAACCTGAATGTGTCCTGACCCTGGAGCTGTGGCTAAACCGCAAGTATCTACACTCTAGATCAAGCCTCTGTGGCTGCAGTGGGCCTGTCCATTTCTCATATATTGAAGCCATTGGCACAGTAAACTGGCTTATATTTAAATTCAGAGCCAGTCACTCACTGTGCATGCCTGTGTTCCAGACACTGCCACAACCAACATAGAGAACTAAGCACTGATCACACCCCACAGCCAGTCTAACTCTGTTCCTATTACCGACTCCCTGGAGACTTCATAAGCATTTATTTCTTACAAAAGGTTACTCACGCAGTGATGGGGGTGCATGGAAGCCAGGCATCAGCTTAGCCACCACAGAGAGCTAGGCCCCACTCTGACCTTGGAGCTGCTCAAACTCTAAGTGTAGCTGTGCTCCTCTATCAGCTCCCTTGGTTGCTTCACAAGTACCTGTGCCTTGCAAACTATTGCCAGCACAGTACCAAAGGTGTCTGTGCACTGACACCAGTGCCATTCCTGCCCCAGGTCCCCAATCTTCAGTCCCTCTACACGTGCTCACGTTTCAGGTCTCCGCTCTGTGACCACTCCATGGGCACCATTCACAAGACACTGGTGCTACCACAACTCGGAGCAGGACCACCAGCCAGACTAAATGGACAGAGAGACACCCTTAACTACAAATTCCCTGATGGGAGAAAAAAAAAGAATTGCAGAACCTTAACAGCTACTGCCACCAAAGACCCCAGCAACACTCATCACCACTATGAAAATCTATAGCATTTGCTGCTAAAGATTTCTGCACTCTTAATGAGGTCAGCTGACAGGGTTGCATAGAGACAACATAGTTGCACTATAACTGGTGCTAGAAGTGCTGAATCCCACCCCGTAAGAACATCACACTCTCTTTTTTGGGGAAAATATTTCCACACTAAAATTAGTCCATAAAGTCTGCAAGAGATGACTGCTTCATGAATTGCACAGACATCAATATATGGCAGCAGAAACACATATAAAGAAACAGGAAAACATAACACCACCAAAAGAACACTGTAATCTCCCAGTAGCTGATTGGTAAAAAAATAGACATATATGAACTACCAAAGAATTCAATACAATTTTGGAAAGTGATATAAGTGATCTTCAAGAAAATAAATGGAAAATAATTCAAGGGAAGTAAAAGTAATAAATAAGTGCAAATATGAGAAATTTAACTAAGAAATTGAAGTTACAAAAAAATCAGAAACCTTGAAGTTGAAAAAATACAACGAATTAAATGAAGATATGCAATAGCGTGCATCAATTGCATAACTGATCAAGCAGAAGAAAGAACTTTGAATTTGAAGACAGATTATTTGAAAATATACAGTGAGAGGAGAAAAAAAAAGAATAAAGGAAAAGGAAAAAAGCTTACAGGATATATGGAACATGACCAAGAGAGGAAACTTTAAATTTTAGGTGCCCATGGAGCAGCCACAGAGCAGAGGCCTGAAACATGGGCCCATGTGGGGGGACTGCAGTTTGGGGACCTGGGCCAGTAATGGCACTGGTGCCAGTGTGTAGACACCTTTGGTACTGTGTTGGCAATAGTTTGCAAGACACAGTTACTTGTGAAGCAACCAAGGGAGCTGAAAGATAAGAAAGGAGAGAAAATGAGTAGAAAGTTTACTTAAACAAATAATAACATAAAACTTTTCAAATCTATGGAAATATATAAATATTCAGGCATAGAAAGGTCAACGGTTTTCAATCAGATGCAGTTTAAACAAACTACTGCCAGACATTGTATAATCAAACTGTCAAAATTAGAGACAAAGAGAATCTGGAAAGCAGCAAGAGAAAAGAATCATATCACATATAAGGGAATTTCAATAAGGTTAGCAGTGAACTTCTCAGCAGAAATCTTACAGAACAGGAAAGGGCATGATATATTCAAAGTGCTGAAAGCGAAAAAAGGAAAGAGAGAGAGAGGGAGAGAGAGAGAGAGAGAGAGACAGAGAGAGAGAGAGAGAGAGAGAGACCAAGAATATTTTACCCAGCAGAGCTCTACTTCTGAAATAAAGAAGATATAAAGACATTCTTAGAGAAACAAAAGCAAAAGGAGGTCATCAGTACTGTACCTGTCTTACTAGAAATGCTAAAGGGAGTTCTCCAAACAGAAAGAAATTGATACTAATTAGTAACATGAAAATATATAAATTTATCAAACTCACTGGTAAATGTGAGTTTACAGTCAAATTCAGAATATTCTCATACTATAGAGATGGTGTGTAAATCATTTATATATCTTAAGCATGAATGTTAAAAGACAAAGCTATTAAAATAATAATAGAAACAATAATTTGTTAAACAATATACAATATAAAAAGACGTAAATTGTGACACCAATAATAAGATGTTGGCAATTGGAGATGTGGACTTAAAGTGTTTAGTTATTTTATGTGGTAAAGCTAAGTTATTATCAGCTTAAAATAGCTTGGTATAACTATATGATGTATTATGCATGTTTCATGGTAATCACAAAGCTAAAACCCATAGTAGATACACAAAAGATAGAGTAATAAATCAAAGCATATACTAGAGAAAATTATCTAAATGTGAAGGAAAACAGCAAGAAAGGCAGAAAAAAGCAAAGGATATACAAAAATAAGAAATGACAGCCGGGCGCGGTGGCTCAAGCCTGTAATCCCAGCACTTTGGGAGGCCGAGACGGGCGGATCACGAGGTCAGGAGATCGACACCATCCTGGCTAACACGGTGAAACCCCGTCTCTACTAAAAAAATACAAAAAACTAGCCGGGCCGAGGTGGCGGGCGCCTGTAGTCCCAGCTACTCGGGAGGCTGAGGCAGGAGAATGGCGTGAACCCGGAAGGCGGAGCTTGCAGTGAGCTGAGATCCGGCCACTGCACTCCAGCCTGGGCGACAGAGCGAGACTCTGTCTCAAAAAAAACAAAACAAAACAAAACAAAAATGACAGTAATGAGTCCTTACTTTGAGTGTGAATGGATCAAATTCTCTAATCAAAGGTATAGAATAGCTGAATGGTTGAGTAAAGCAAGATCCAACTACATACTGCCTACAAAATACTTCACATTTAAGCACACACATAGATTGAAAAATAAAAAGATAGAAAATATATTTCATGCAAATGGAAATCAATAAAGAGCAGGGCAGGTGTAGCCATACTTATATAAGACAAAATAGAAATTAAGGAAGAACTATAAAAGGAGACCAGAAAGTTTAAGGGATCAATTCATCAAGGAGATATTACAATTATAAGTATATGTGGACCCAATATTTGAGCGTCTAAACATATAAAGCGAATATTAATAGATCTAAAGAGAAAGAGAGATTGTAATACAGTGATCCACCTGCAATAATGGACAGATCATTCAGACAAAAAAAATCAATAAAGAAACATTGCACTTAAGACTAAATGAACCTAACAGACATGTACAGAATATTCCATTTATCCATAGTAGAATACACATTTTTCTCCCGTGTACATGAAATATTCTCCAGGATAGATCATGTTGGGCTTTAAAATGTCTTAACATATTTAAGAAGAATGAAATCATATCAATGATATTTTTCAACCACAGTGATATAAAACTAGAAATGGATAAGAGAAATTTCAAAACATTTACAAATGTGTGGGATAATAATATAAAAATACCTTCGGATAAACAAAAGTGAAAACACTGCATACCAAAATTGTGGGATGCAGAAAAAGCAGTTCTAATAGGGAATTATAAAGCAATAACCAAATTCATCAAAAAGTAATAAAGATTCCCAAATAAACAGCCTAATGTTAGAACTCAAGGAAATAGAAGAACAAACTAAGCCCAAAGTTAGTAGAAGAAATAAAATAATAAAGAGCAGAAGTAAATGAAATAAAGACTAGAAAAACAATAGAAAAGATCAATAAATATAAGAGTTGGTTTTTTGAACAGATAAACAAAATTGACAAATCTTTAGCTAGGTTAGGAGAAAATAGAGAAGACTCACATAAATTAAATCAGAAGTGAAAGAAGACATATTACAACCGACACAACAGATTCACAAAAGATTATAGGAGATAACTGAACAATTGTATGCCAACAAGTTGGATAACCTAGAATAATAAATACATTTCTGGATTCATATAACTTACCAAGACTGAATCATGAAAAAATAGAAAATCTAAATAGACTAATAGTAAGTAATGAGATTGATTCTCTAATAAAGTGTCTTCTATAAAATAAATTCCTGGGACCTGATGGTTTTATTGCTGATTTCTACCAAATATTTAAAGAAAAACTAATACCAATCTTTCTTAAACTCTTCCAAAAAGTTGAAGAGTAGGGAATTCTTCTGAACAAGTTTTAGAATGCCAGCATTACTATGATACCAAAACTGGATAAAAGCACTACAAGAAAAGAACTTCCAACCAATATTCCTCATGAACTTAATGAAAAACCTCTTAAGAAAATCCTAGCAAGCCATATTCAACAGGACGGTAAAAAAATCTTTCACCATGATCAAGTGGAGTATACCTCTGGAAGGCAAAGATGTTTCAAAATATGCAAATTAATAAATGTAATACACAGTATTAATAGAATGAAGGAAAAAAAACATGATAATCTAAAAAGATGTAGAAAAGACAATAGGCAAAATTTAACATCTATTTATTATTAAAATTTTCAGCAAATTAAGTATAGAAGAAATGTACCTTAACACAATAAAGGCCATAGAGGACAAACTCATAACAAGCATCACACTTTGCAATGAAAAAAGGAAAACTTTTCCTTTAAGATCAGTAATAAAACAAGGATGTGAACACTTTTGTCACTTTGTATCAGCTTGTTTTCACACTGCTAATAAAGAACTATCTGAAACTGGGTAATTTATACAGGAAAGACATTTAATTGACTCAGTTCTGCATGGCTGGGAAGGCCTTAGGAAACATAATCATGGCAAAAGAAGAAGCAAACACATCCTTCTTTACATGGTGGCAGGAAGGATAAAGTGCTGAGCAAAAAGGGGAAAAGCCCCTTATAAAAAGATCATATCCTGTGAGAACTCACTCTCTATCATGAGAACAGAATGGAGGTAACTACCTCTGTGATTAAATTACTTCCCACTTGGTCTCTCCCATGACATATGGGGATTATGGGAACTACAATTCAAGGTGAGATTTGGGTGGGGATACAGAGCCAAACCATATCACACTTGTATTTAACATATTATAGGGAAATTTAGCCAGATCAATTAGGCAAAAAATAAAACAAAAGAAAAGACATTAGAATTGGAAAGGAATGAAATTATCTTACACATTATAGTTATGCTCTAGATGATATAATCATGGATATAGAAAAATCTATAAATTCCACTAAAACCTCTTAGAAGTAATAAATGAATTCAGCAAATTTGCAGGATACAAAATTAACAAACATTGGTAGCATTTTTGTACACTAAAAATGAACTATCAAGAAATGAAGAAAACAATCCCATTTGTAGTAGCTACCACATAATAAAATACTTCAGACGAAATTTAACAAGGGAGGTGAAAAATCTGTACACTGAAAACTATACAACAATGATAAAAAAAAAAAACATGACACAAATAAATAGAAGGATAACCAGATAACCAGATTCACCGGTTGGAAGAATTAATACTGTTAAAAATGTTCATATTACTCAAAACAATCTGAAAATTCATTACAATCTCTATCAAATTTCCAATGATATATATTATAGAAATAGAAAAAAAACTATCTTAAAATTTTTATGACACCACAAAAGACCCCAATTAGCCAAAGCAATCTTCAGCAAAAAGAACAAAGCTGCAGATATCACAATACCTGATTAAAATCTGCCACAAAACTATAGTAATCAACACAGCATGGCATTGACATAAAAACAGACATATAGGCCAATGGAAAAAAACAGAGATCTCAAAAATATATCCATGCATTTATGGTCAATTTATCTTTCAAAAAGATGCTAAAAACACAAAATAGTGAAAGAAGTCTCTTCAACAAACATGGCATTGAAAATGGGTATCTATATGCTGATAAATATAAGTGTACTCTTATCTCTTAAGATATTCAAATATCAACTCAAAATTAAATGAAGACTTAAACATAAGACCTATAACTGTAAAACCACTGGAAGAAAACATGGGGGAAAGTTCCATAACTTTGGTCTAGGCAAAGACTTTTTAGACACAACTCCAAAAACAGAGGCAACAAAAACAAAAGTAGACAAATGGCATTACATCAAACAAAATCTTCTACATAGCAAAGGAATCAATGAACATAGTAAAGAGATAAATTATGAATGGGAGAATATATTTGAAAGACATACATCTGATAAGAGGCTAATATCCAAAATGTAAAAGAAAGTTTTAAAAACTCAATAGTTAAAAAAACAATTGATTTTAAAATGGGCAAGGTACCTGGATATACATTTCTTTTAAAAAAGACATATAAATTGCCAATAAGTATATGGAAAAATGCTCAACATTACTCATCATCAGAGAAAAGCAAATAAAAAATAAAATGATATATCATCTCATGCCTATCAATGTGGCCATTATCAAAGCAAAAAAGATAACAAGTTTTGTCAGGAATGTGGAGAAAAGGGAATCCTTGTAAAGTACACTGTTGGTGGGAATGTAAATTAGTACAGCCATTATAAAAAACTGTATGGAAGTTCCTCAAAAAAAAGTGAAAATAGGACTCTTGTATGATCAAGCAATCCTACTTCTGGGTATACACATTCAAAGGATTTGAAATCAGTATACCAAAGAGTTATCTGCACTCCCGTGTTTATTGCAGCACTATTCACATTAGCCAACATATAAAAGCAACATAAGTGTCCGTCAGGGGATGAATAGATAAAGATAATTTGGGATATAGACACAATGAAATACTACTTATCTTTTAAAAATAAGGAAATCTTGCCATTTGTGACAAAATGGATGAACCTGGAGGACATTATGTTAAGTGAAATAAGCCAGGTGCAGAAAGGCAAGCACCACATGATCTCACATGTGGAGTGTAAAAGAGTTAACATAGAAACAGAGAGTAAAATGGTGGTTACTAGAGACCATAGGTTGGGAATTGGGGAGATGGCAGTCAAAATACAGAAAATTTCAGTTAGACAAGAGGAGTAACTTCAAGAGATCTATTATATATCAGGATGACTGCAGCTAATAACATTATGCTGTATACTTGAAAATTGCTAAGATAATAGATTTTAAGTGCTCTCACCACAAAATAAGAATATTATGTGAAGTAATGTATGTGCTAAATAGCTTGATTTAGCCATTCCACAATGTATAAATATATCAAAACATTTTGTCATATCATAAATATATACTATATTCACTTTTTAATTAAAAAACAAAAAATAAAATTAAACATTATACATAGTGTTAAATCTCTAACTTTTAAAATAGTAAGCCTTTTATTTAAAGTATAATAAAGCAAATATGACAAACTTTTCCTTTTTTATTAGAATACTCTACCAGAATTCTGGCCATAACAGCAAAGGCATAAACGCTATGAAAAATAACAATAGTCTTTTTGAAATAAAATAAGAATTCTTTTGTTCTCCATCAAAATCCTTAAATTGTGCATAAATTTAAACAAACAGAAACAACAGCAACAAAACCTACTCAGATTCCCTATCTGGAATTAATTATTTAGCCATCATCATCTATTGTTCTTAAATGAGCAAACACAGCAGGAAGGCACTAAAGCAAGAATGATAATTAACTTCAGAAATCACAGATACCTACTAAGTTCAATAGTTATTACTATGCAAGGTCACTTTCAAATGAAGTCCAGAAAAATTGAAGCTTGACAAACATAGGTTGAAGAAATTCACGCACTTCATTTGGGGCTTTCACAGTAACATGTAGCCCCAGGTTGGAAATCTAATTTTATCATTTCAGTCAATCCTTTTTAAGATTGTTTGATTTGGAAAACAAAACTAAAGAAAATCATTCTTGTAGCTAGTATACCTACATTGACTAAAATGATGTAAGGTTTTGTAATAATTACTTTTAGGTAAATTTTGTTTAAAATGCTGTTATTGTTTTATGTTTTGTTAATGCAATATAAATATTTAATAATGTATTAGGATGAGAATTTATATTGCAATAATAATTTTATATGTCTAAATTCCTAGAAAGCATTATTTGAGATACTACTATTTGTATAACAATCAATTGCAAATATCAAAATATATAGAATGTAACTTGGAGAGGATCTCATCAAATTTGAGGTGAATAGAACATTTAAATAAATAAATACACTAAGATATTTTGAGCCATTGAATAAAATAATGCATGAGTCCATACTTATATAATCAAGTAAATAAAAATATAGAAAGTTCTTCATTATAATAAAATGCAAAATACTGAAGAAATTATGGAATTTTTAAAATTGTCATTTGTTAATCACCATAGGAACAGTAGGTTCAGGCAGAAAAAAAAATAATTGGTACTAAAACATTTGGTTAGAAATAAAATATTTTGCCAGGTACAGTGGCTTGCACCTGTAATCACAGCTACTCTGGAGGCTGAGGTGGAAGATCTCTTGAGCCCAGGAGTTTGAAGCTACTGTAAGCTATGTTAACGTCACTGAACCCCAGCCTGGGTGACAGAGAAAGTCCTTGTCTCTAAGAAAAATAAAATAAAAAATGTTTTAAAAAAAGAAATAAGATAATTACAGTCTTAAATGATCTCCCTCCAAGGTACTTTTATCTGCAAAGAAAAAAATAGTAAATTTACAATTGAGAAATGTAATGATCATTACCTTAGTAATTGAAGTTCATATCACAAGAAAAAAATATCCTATAATATGGTTGATATATAATGCAGATGTATCCGTTATTCTTTCTGTAAATGTTAACCAAAATCTTATTATGTGGAAATATCAAAAATGACAAGGTCATCAAAGACAAAAAAAAAAAAAAACAGAAGTACTATGAGGATGCTCCTGATTAGAGTTTACTAACATAAACCATGACATCAATGCCAAGAAAATTCATAATTAGATCTTAGACCAGGAAATATTATTTTATTTTGCTGCAAAAGATTTTACAGGAATAGTTTGTGAATTATAAGTAAGTTCTGCGGACTAGCTTATAGTATTTTTCAATTCAAATAAACAGGTTAATATTTATTTTGAAGAATATTTTTAAATATATTGAGAAATAAATTACAGAAGTAGATGGAACAGATTATTAAAAGCATTCTAAAAAGGAAGATAGGAACAGAGAGATGGATGGAGGGAGAGAAAAAGTGAGAAAGAAACAAAGAATAACAAAGGGTAGCACATTACAAAACATTAACATTAGTGGAATTTGGCCTAATTCTAGGACTGGAGCAGAAAATATATAAGTTTAAATCATCTTGTAGTGCCAGAATATGAGAAAAATGTTTTTTTTTTAATTTTTTTTTCCCTATAAAACTGCAACAAATGTTGATGGATATGTCAAAGGGGATCAGGAGTCAAATGCAAAAGATTTCAGTGACCAAAGCTGGAAGAATTTGAATAATAAAATAAAGTAGTCCCAGATTACAACCCAAAGTCTAAAAGAAATATCCATTAATCCATAGTGACATAATCAAATTCCTGAACAGGTAAATAAATGGAGGAGAAGAGAGACATCTTCCCCTGTGGAAGAATTTCAAATAATTTGTATAAATACTGTACCTTAAATAGTTAAAGCATAACTATCCACTCCTTAAGTGTGAATTGAGCCTGGTGACCTCCTTCCAAAGACCGTAATATTGAAAGGCGGGTTAAAACTTTTTCAAAAAAGGCGATTCTTGCAGTGGAGAAATCTGTCAAATACCATGTCAGCCAGGTGATAAGTTTCACATCAACAGTTAAATCAGGTGCAGATACAATACAGAAATAGAATTTGTCTGAGACATTGCTGCTATGATTGGGCATAGACACTAGCTCACCCATTAACACCAATGACAGCAGACCCTGAACACTACTCCTACAATTATTTCTACTACTGACCACAGAAAAGGGATGAAATCATTATTGCTATAATCACCAAGATTAGAGTAGAGTAGGGTACAGAGTATAATATAGTCATGTCAATAGTATGTACTCCTGATATGATGTGCTAAAAATGGCATACTACCTCTGTGATTTTCCTCCTCAAAACATATTACTCCAAGCTAATTATGGGAAAAAAAATCAAAGAAATCCTAATTGAAGGACATTCTACAGAATACCTGACCATTTATCCTTAACATTATCAATGTCATCAAAGACAAGGGAAGTCTGGAAATCTGTCACAGCTAAGGGGAGCCTAAAGAGACATGACCAATGGATGTAAGGTGTTTTCCTGGATGGGATTCTGAAAGAGAAAAAAGATGTTGAATATAAACTAAATACATTTGACTAAAGGAAGCTTCACCTAATAATGTATCAATACTGGTTTATTACAAATGCAGCACACTATTGTGTGTGTATATATAAAAATTATACATATGTATATATATATATATAATTTTTTAAATTGAGTGTTTGTTGTTGGCTAAGTAGGTATTCAAACTTAGATCTCAAGAAGAATCACAATATAGGAGTGACAAGCAGAGCAATTGACAAAACAAAATGAACAAACTCTGGAAATAGAAACTCAGGATTGTTATACAACATTTTCCTACTACTAAGGTACTAGAAAAATTTTATTTTACTGTTAATTTAATTTCAAGAGAGTTTTTGAGAAAGGCCAAAAAAGCATGTCTAGATTCAACACAAACTAATTGTATTTCAAAACTACCAAACTTAAATGTGAACATGCATTTGTTTAATATAGAGAAAACATGTTAATTCACTTTAAACCCGAGTCATTGTTTCAAAGTCATGTCAATTTTTATCACATTAAAAAAAAAATTCTTGCCTATGCCTTTGCTCATTCAAATCCTTGACATGCTTTTGAAGAAGTATTTATTGGAAGCACAACAGAAGAGTTAGTAGAATCTGAATTACTAGTTGCAAATAGCAAAAATGAAATAAGGCAAAAAATGAATTCATAAAGGATACTGTTGATTTTCACATTTCAAAACTTCTGGGTGGACCAAATAATCAAGTTCAGATACGACACAGAAATATAATTTGTCTGAGACATTGCTGCTACTATTGGGCATAGACACTAGCTCACCCAATAACACCAATGACAACAGACCCCGAACACTACTCCTACTACTATTTCTACTACTGACCATGGAAAAGGGATGAAATCATTATTGCTATAATCACCAAGATTAGAGTATACTCTGCTCTATTCTTGCTTCATTTTTGTAGGTATTGCAGATTCATAATTTGGATTAGTCTGTTGATTGGAAGATAAGGTTACATGTCACAGAATTCAAAAAAGGAAAAAAAGAAATGACTTGAACACTTTCTTTTCAGCATTATAATAAATAGTGGCTGGCAAAGTTATCTGAACTTAGAAAGTGGGTTCAGATGTTAGGAAGCCACCTGTGTTTACAGCATAAGCTACCAAACAACAATTTTAGACAACAGACTTTCAGTCAATGGGGAACTGACAGGCTTATGCAAGACAATAAGAAAATTGAATTTTAGAAATAAACTATGGTTGCAAAAGATAGATTGGATTGTAGATCATAAGATCTGTTAGAAACCCATTGCAAAGGTTTGCTCAAGTATATTTTTTTCAAGGAAACACATTTTTCTCCTAACAATCCTTTTTAAATGTTATTCTAGTGTCTTCATTTGCATAGAGTGGTAAAGAAGATATGGAGTACTATTTTGGTTCTCTTTCTTGAAGACATTTTATTTGGCTCCATTAGATTTTCAGTCAAAAAACTTAAAAATTGTTTGTTGTTAGAAATAGAAATATAATTACAATGTATCTAAATGACTGCTTGATTTCTAAATTCATTTTTAATTTATTGCCCTCATTTTCAAATTTTAAGAAATTTAAAAATAATTTTACCTAACCAGAGCAATTAGGCAAGAGAAGGTAATAAAGTTCATCTAAATTGGAAAGGAGGGTGTCAAACTATCCCTATTTACAGAAGACATAAACTTACTTCTAGAAAAGCCTAAAGACTCTACCAAAAAGTTCTTAGAAATTCTAAACAAATTCAGTAAAGTTGTAGCATAAAAAATCAACATACAAAAATTGGTAGTGTTTCTATACAGGAACAACAAGTTAGCTGAAAAATAAACCAAAAAGGAAATCCCATTTACAATAGAGAAACAAACAAAAATACCTAGAAATAAATTTAATCACAGAGGCAAAAGACCTCTACAAGGAAAACTAAAAAATACTGATGAAAGAAATTGAATAAAGGATACAAATGGAAAGACATTCCATGCTCATGGATGGAAATAATTAATGTTGTTAAAACGACAATACTATCCAATGCAATCAACAGAGTCAATGAAGAAAAAAACCTAAAATTTGTAATCTAGCCATAAAACAACCTCTAATAGCCAAAGCAATCCTGAACATAAAGAACAAAGCTGGAGGTACTACACTACCAGACCTCAAAATATACTGCAAAGATATAGTGACCAAAAGAGCACGAACTAGCATGAAAATAGATACATAGACCAATTTAACAGAATGGAGAACTCAGGAATTAATCAATGTATCTACAGCCAACTAATTTTTGACAAAGTTGCCAAGAATACTCATTGGGGAAAGGACAGTATCTTTAATAAATGGTGCTAATAAACATGGGTATTCATATGTGGGAAGTGAAACTAGACACCCACCTCTCACCTTTTAAGAAAATCTAAATGGATCAAAGATCTAAATATAAGACTCAAAGATATAAAACTACTAGAAGAAAACATGAGGGTTACACTTTAGAACATTGACCTGCAAAAAGATTTTATGAATAAGACTTCAAAAGCACAAGCAATAAGAAGACAAAAATAGGTGGAATTATAGCAAACCACAAAGCTTCTGCACAGCAAAGGAAACAATCAACAGAGTGAAAGGACAACCTACACACAGAATGGGAGAAAAGATTAACCAACTACTCACGTGACAGGGGATTAATACACAGAAGATATAAGGAACTCACACATCTCAACAGCAAGCAAAACAAATAAGTTGATTTAAAAATGATCAAGTGATCTGAACAGATATTTCTCAAAAGAAGACATCAAATGGCTAATAGATATATGAAAAAATGCTCAACATTGTTAATTATCAGGGAAAAGCAAATTGAAATCACAATGAGGTATTTTCTCATCCTAGTTAGCAAGACTATTATCCAAAAGATAAAAATTAACAAATACTGGTGAGAATGTGGAGAAAAGAGAATACTTATACACCCTTGGTGAGAATGTAAAATAGTATAATACAACCACTGTGAAGAACAATATGGAGGTTCCTCAAAAAACTGCAAATAGAACTACCATATGATCTAGCAATCACACTACCAGGCTGATATGGTTTGGATCTGTGTCCCTGCCCAAATCTCATGTTGAATTTTAATCCCCAGTCTTGGAGGTGGGGCCTGGTAGGAGGTGATTAGATAAAGTGGATGCTTCATGAATGGTTTAGCACCATCCTTTTGGTGCTATTCTTGTGACAGTGAATTCTAATGAGATCTGGTCTTTTAAAAGTGTGTGGCAACTCCCCTCCTCTCACTCCTGATTGCACCATGTGAGATGCCTTACTTCTTCCTTGCCATGCACCATGATTGTAAGCTTCCTGAGGTCTCCACAAAAGCAGAAGCTGTCATGATTCCTGTATAGCCTATGGAACATGAGCCATTTAAACCTCTTTTCCTTATAAATAACCCAGTCTCAAGTATTTATAATGATGTGAGAATGGACTAATATACAGGCACTTATCCAAATGAAAGGAAATCATTATGTTGAAGAGACATTTGCATGCCCATGTATATTGCAGGACTGTTCACAATAGCCAAGATCTTAAATCAACCTGGTTGTCTAACAACGGATTAAAGGATTTTTAAAAGGTGGTATATATGCAAAATAGAATACTATTCAGCCATAAAATAATGAGATCCTGTAATTTGGGGCAACATTATGGAACCGGAGGACATTATGTTAAGTGAAATAAGCCAGAAACAAAGGAACACTGCATGGTCTCACTCATATATGCAATCTAACAAAAGAGCTCATAGAAGTAGAAAGTAGAAAGGAGGATACTGGAATGTGGAAAGGTTAAGGAGAGAGTGGATATAGAGAGATTTGCTAAAGCATACAAAATCACACCTAGATAGGAGGAGTAAGTTCTAGTGTTCTATACCATTGTAGGATTACTATAGTTAACAAGAAACATCTATAGTTTTAAATAGTTAGAAGGAGGATATTGAATGTACTCAACAAAAGAAATGATAAATGTTTGAGATGATGGATATGATAATTACCCTGTTTTGATCACTCTCTATATTATATGTATTGAAACATTGCTATGTACCCGATGAATATGCAATATTATCCTCAATTTAAAATACTAAATTAAATTAATTATTAAAAAATGAATGATGTTAGACTTACAGAAAAGTTATAGGAAAGGGGAATATAAGGTAAGGAGTACAAAGTTTCAATTATACAAGGTAATTAATTTCTAGTGATGTGTTATACAGCATGGTAACCCATATCTATTGATAACTTAGTGTATACATAAAATTACTAAGAAAGTACATCTTAAATTTCTTATGCATGCACAAAAATAACAATAATAATAATAAATGAGGAAGGAGGGAACTTTGAGAGATGATGTTTATGTTTATGGTCTTAATTGTGGTGATCGTTTCATGAGTATATACCTATCCCTAAATTAATCAAGATGTATATATTAAATATTTACAGCTTTTTATATGTCAATTACACCTCAATAAAGTGATTTTTTTAAATTAAAGATGAGTTACAAAAAAATACAATGAGTTCCCATGTATCCTTTATTTCTCCGATAATTATCATCTTATTGCATCTTATGCAAAGACAGCACAATTTTGGAAACAAAAACATTTATATAGATACAAAACTATTAACCAATCTTCAGACATTAGTTGAATTTTGATGGTTTTCCACTAATGTCCTTTTTCTAGTCTATGATTAAAGGCAGTATTACTAATTGTATTTTGTTGTCAAATTTTTAATATCTTTTAGCATATGAAATGTCCTCTATCCCTCTTCTTCCATGACCTTCCCACTTGTGAAATGATGAAGCCAGTTTTTTTTTTTTTAGATTGTCCCCCAATTAGTGTTAGTATGATGTGGTCTCATGATTAGATTGAGGCTATGTGTTTTTACCTGATGGTGTGCTTTTCTCAATGCATCATGTCACAGTTAACATGGTGTAGACATATCCTACTATTTGTAATGTTAATTTTGCTGATCGAGTTTCTAATGTGGTATATGCCATGCTCCTACACTGAAAAGTTACCATTTTCTCTTTATAGTTGTCTCTCGAAATCCTTTCTTATACGTTTGGCCATTAATACTGCTCTGTCTTCTTCCCCCGACACAACCATCACCTTCATTATTTACATATTTCTTGACCATTTTATTAGGATTTTTAAATAAAGAAAGATAAATGTGGGAAGACATCCATGAGCATTAACTGGGTGTGTTATAAACCAGGCACAGAAGTAAATAAGAAACACAGGAACTCAAGACTTATGGGAAACATAACTTGTAAAGAAATACAATAAATATACAGTTATGCTTAGTTTATTCAAATCTCAGTACTATTTTGTGGAAATTATTTTTACATATTAAAGATTAAAGAAGATTAAATATTTTGTTTCACATTTAGCAAATATTTAAATATTCACTGTTAATAACTAATTTCTCTTAAATCACATATATCAAGAAATCCATTCATTTGGAAAGCTTTTACTGAGTGCCTACTGTGCCTAGCATAGAGCTGGGCACTGGGTCTCATCTGATCCTCTGAGTTATCTCCCCAGCTGGCATGTTTGTTTGGCAGAATGCATTACCCTGCAGCTATATAACTCATGGAGGCTTCATCTTCAAAGAGCAGTAAAACTATCCTGTTTTAAAAAAACTGACATGATTAGATGAGTTTTAAAAACTCACCTAGAATAATCCCCCTTTCGATTAACTTAAACTAAACTGTTTAGTCACCTAATCAAGAGAGTATTATCACATTATATTTGCTGGATTGCCCACACACAAAGGGAAATAAGTACATAGGGAGTACATATGGGAATCTGAGGATCCATCTTGGAATTGTATCTACCACGCATCACATGATGGATGTTTTTACCCACAAGTCCCATAAAATCAGACATAGTTTGCTTTCAATATTGGAGGAGAAGATAGCAAACTGATCCAAAGTGTGAACATTTATCTGTAAAGTTGATTATTGGCAATAACATTTTCCTTGCTGTTCTCATTTTAAAATAATTTTCAACTTGTTGAATATTGTATAACTTAAGATAGTAGAATTAGAGTCCAAAATTATATGTGTTAAAGAATTATAGAAGTGATTATAAAACCTTGCAACTATTTGATTCCTTTTAATAACATGATTGACTAGGGTTTGGCATTATTTTAGAGCAAAATTCTATAAACTTTACTTTTTATCCACAATGTATTTGCAAGAAAAGCTAAGAGAAAATTCTATGATTTTTACTATATCTCTCAGTCCATCAAGAACAAAGATGTATCAGAGGAGATCAGATGTTTGGCAGGGGTCTAGTTGGTTTATTACTAGTTGGTAATACTATTTGGTTTATTACTGAGTTGAAAAACACAAAATATTGCTCTTCCAAAGTGAGCAGAATTGGTCAGCAGTAAGTTAATTAGTTGCTTTTTGTTGTTGTTGTTAGAGTGAGTTTGGCTGTGTGTGTGTGTGTGTGTGTGTGTGTGTGTGTGTATTTCATGGTACACTTTAATCTAAAATTTTATCTCCATCTATTGCTTAATTTTCAACCCTTTGGCCATGTTTCATTATCACAATTACAACATTTTCATCTAGCTACACAATGCCCTTGCAATTATCATTTTATTATAACTGTTGTAAAAGTCATTTGGAATGTAGGTTAAAAATCAAATAGTGAAACATGCAATACTAACTTTTGTTGGTGCTGTGGATATATTTATAAAATAATAGGTGAAGTCTAGATGTTAAATTTGGCACTTCTCTGCCTGATTGCTGTTTGCTACTACAGGCCTACACATATTTTTCCTTTTTTGTGTGTGTTTTCAGGACAAGCCCTTAGTAAATTGAAAGAACCATAAAGGAAAGGGACAGAGAAAGGAATGAACAAAGGATAAATGAATCAACTCATGTCACTTCATCTTTCTTACTCATGATACTTTATGTGACAAATGCAACTTCTATTTAGTTGTTATATTTAAATTCATTTAAAATACCAATATTAAATTTGAAAATTAGTACTTGCAATAATGACTTCTGAAGGGAAACATAGGACTTCTGAGATGAAAACTCAATGGAAAATCATCCTGTTAACCCAAATAATCACAACAGTCAAGATATAAAGCTTTAGGTAAAAGAGTCCAGAGAAGAAGTTCATGATTCAAGTGTATGGAAATATTAGTGTCACTGCTGATGGTGAAGTTTGTAGTGATACTGGTATTTGGTCATTTTAGTTAGCATGCTTTCAAACCAATATTTGGAAACTTAAAAAAACCCAGAAGTTACTGAGCAAAATAATCCCTAGTGTAATATAGTTTTGAGTTAATTGTAATAGGCTATATAAACATCTAAAATCCCTTAAGTACTTTCTTCAATCAGTTTTGTGTTTGGAGAAATGAGGATAAAAATATATAGCTTAGTGTTTTCAAATGTTCTTTGTAAAATAATTTCACGATGTGGCAAAGCTTATTTTCCTAATTTAGAAGAAAATTACACAATTACATCTGCAATCTCATAATAATCATGAGATAACTAGTCCATCCAGTTTAGTCATTTACATAGGGCAGACAAAAATTCATTACTTTTAAAAATTAGTTGCAATCAAGACCTTTATTGAATAGACATTAACAAGATCTTTGAAACTGCAAAATGAAGATGTAATAATCTGATATGTTTCAGAAAATGCTATTAAATGCCATTTAGAGTTTCAGATATCCTAAATTATAGACCTATTACTTTTCACATTGATTTTTATCTTTTAATTTCTTACTTATCTCTGCAAGATGTTCTTTAATATCTCATAGGTGGAGAAAAAAACAAAACAAAACAAAAAACACAAAAACCTCTAATTCTAGCAGACACTGTGGTCTCTATTGGAATCAAAGAAGTTTCATTGCATGTTATATACATAAACTAATATAGCCCAGCTCCTTACAAAATAGAATTCCTTTAAAAAAGGGTAGAAATGTCAAAGAAAAAGTAATATTCCCATGTAATAAGTGTGCTTTTCATTCTGACATAGTTTGCTATTTTGTTAAACAATAGAATTAGATAAAATTATATTTAAAGATAAATCTTTGAAAATGGTAACTATAATTATTTAATTTCAGGATATATTCCTTTTCTGAAAATTGTACAGCCCATTTAATTAGATTTAAACTATCGTTTTCTATTGATTACTACCTGAATGCAATAGAAATTGTAGCAATTTAGAAACATTTTCAACTTCTTAAAAAGGAGCAATGCATTTCTCTGCATTATATTTACCTAGCATCTTAAGCTAATGTTGAAGTTTTCATTAGGTTTAATTTCTTCTTTCAGGTTTTATTTTTTTTATTTTTTTTTCTCACAGACTAATGGAATAATACTACACACATTTATAGGCATATAAAATGGAAGCTACTCTGAATAATTCATAACGTCTGGTAAAACCTCTTTGGTTGAACTATCTTTGGAAGTTTTCACAAACTGAATATCACCAAGACTTTAAGAAATTTTCCTACAAGATATATGTTTATTTCTCATAAATATATTAACAAATACTCTTAACTAAATTATTAGCAGACCAGAGAGGACTTTTCTGTTTAATTTTTCAATCTGAAATAAAAAGCTAAATGACAAACAACAATTAATCAAAAGGAGAATATATCTGGACAGTACACATAAAATTTATTTTCATTTAAGATACTATATAGCTAAAAATTAAAAATGTAATTAATGCATAAACCACAGTAGTAGTGTTGCTTTCAGAACCAAGTAAGAAACTGTTTTCAGGAATTTTGCTAGCCTTGCCCTATTCCACTAAATATTAGTACATAGTCTTCTGACTGGAGTACTTGTACCCTGGAGGGCAGTTGAGGAATCTCAAAGGTATTTTTGGGTTCCTGATGTTTTTCAAATAATCAGTGCCCATATCATTAACTTCTGTATGAACTCTTCCTATAATTGATCTGTCTCAGACTGTGCCTTTGAGGCACTCTATATATTCTGTTTTTCCATCTTTCATTTCCTCCTTCTCAATTTAAAAAATAAAGTCCTGGGCAACAAGAATAAAATTATTTCTCGAAACAAATAAATAAATATATAAAGGCATGACCTTCACTACTCCTTAATCTTGGCATCAAGCATTGGCCTAGAATGCAAAAAACCCCTGTGGGTACCGAGAAGACAATTTTAAATGCTTGTTCTGGAGGACCAAAGGCAGCAGAGGGCACTATGACTAACACTGCAACCTGGAGCCAGATGGCCTGGCTGGAAATCCCTGTCTGGGCATGATGTAGAGCATGAGCTGAGCCAGTCATTCAACTTTGCCACACCTTAATTTGATCATCTTTAAAATAGAGATAGCAGAAATATTTACTTCATAGGGCTGATACAGAGATTAAAATTTTGAATAATGTTGAAAATGCTTAAAACAATGCTCTGCTTAAATATACTGATTGGTTTGACAGCTTATAATTCATTTATGTGCTAAATACAGAAAAAACATTCAGTCACAATGTATGACTTTTTTGGAATTACATCTAACTTTTATCAATAATCCTTACTAAAAATTACTAAAGTTTTACATCAGTTTGATACTGCCCTCATTTGTGATTAATGAAAGAAAATCCCCTTTTTCTCATTATTCTCACTTAATATATAATAATTGTAACTGTATATTATGTTGTGTTGATTTAAATGAAGTGGGTAGGATCAGTATATTGACTATTTTGTTCTTTTTTATTTGTCATTAAATGAATAAATCGTCATATGGTTGAGTTAAACTTCAACACTTCTGTTTTATATCAGTTTTTCTGGCAGTATTATTAATAGTGTCTTCTTAAAATTCTAGTTTGTATAATTATATGGTCAATCTAAATTTTTATCATCTCATCTTGGTTTGAATGCTTTTAATAATGTGTCTCAAAAACTCGCTGTAATTTGGTTTTCAATGCATTTTATAATATTCCTCAGAATAAATTTTAATATAGCTATTTAAATTTGAAACTAGTGTCAGGGTTTTTCTAGCAGAGTAAGATTGGTTTGACAACAAGGACTGGCTTTGAAAATTAGTTTATGTGATTGGCATTTTTCATAAGCTAAATGGGCTAAATGTGTCTTTCTAAATATTTGACTAAAATGTTTTTAATAAAACGCATTTATATAAAAACTTGCATCAGCAAATTTTTGTTGAATTAATATTTCAATGTTGCTGTTTAATGGATTAAACAGGTTGTTTCTTAAATAAAATAGTAACAGGTAGATAATTATGGCCATTTCAAAAGGCACAACAAATTATGTGATATGCTTTCCAGGAACGGAGAGAGAAAATGACTCCATAAATAAATCTCTTGGCAGTTCTCCTGCTTTTTGCATTAAAATAAGATTGGCTTGAGTCAAGTTACATGTTGATATTATTTAAAAAGAAAAAGTATTCTTTTCTCCTTGATGTCTTCCCTTATAGTTTTCTGTGACTCTTAGGACCATTGATGTCGTAATACTGAGAGGGCCAACATTAGTAACATGGTACTAAGAGAAAAAAGTCAATATTTAGGTTTAAATTCAGTCCATACAAGAAAAGGAGTACTTGAGATTCATACGTAACATGTCCTAGGTAACCATGGTAAAACTGCAAGCATGAACCAGAATTCATTTTATCAATTTCGATCAACATATACAGTAGAAAAACCATGATATGAGTTAAAAAACTGAAATTTGAAATCTTGGTAATTCAGTAGTTTTGCCTAATGGTCAGGTTCAGATTTTGGTCATATTGACAATTTGTCTTAAGTGGAAAGAGAGAAATATTCTCTAAATTGAGGAAACTGATAACTTTAAAGTCAATTTTAAATTGATCACTAGCATGAATATTAAAATCAGTGATGATCAAAGAATATGGGACAAGTATAAAACTGCCAAAATACAAAGATATTCAAAATTTAAGAAAGCCCAAATATCTCTCTGGGACTAAAATATAAAATTGGATTAAAATTTGATTCTAAAAATGGAAAAGCACTAGTTTGTAAGTTTCCTTAACTATAAAATAACATTATGGCATGTTATACAATGTATTTTCATATCAATAAATTTGAACTAATATGATGTTCCTCCGGCTTTGTTTATAACATCTACCTCATTTCCTCATTAATACGAAGTTAATTAAATATTCCACAGATTGTTTTTATCCATATGAGTAATAATTTTACTCAAAAAAAAATTTACTCACTAGAAAAACTGTAAGAAAGTATCATATAATAATTTCATATAGTTTTATGACTTTTACCTGTTCGGAGGTCTTCCAACAAGATACCCAATGAACTCACCTGAGAGAGATGGTAGAACTTTTTTCTAGAGCAGTGCTCTTTATTTGAGCTTTTAAGTTTAGGTGTGTCATTTCTTGGCTCTCAGTGTTAAATCCCACATGGAAATATAATCTACTTTTTTCTAATTTCAGTTTTCTTTTCTATAATGTATTTTGGTTTTGGTTTATTAACTTACGTTTGGTAAGCTATTCCCCATAGGTGGCAGCAGTGATTGAAATCTGATTTTAACGTGGCTGATGCCTGTAATCCCAGCACTTTGGGAGGCCAAGACGGGCAAATCATTTGAGGTCAGGAGTTTGAGACTAGACTGAACAACACGGCGAAACTCTGTCTCTACTAAAAATACAAAAATTAGCCAGGTGTAGTGGCGCATGCCTGTAGTTCCAGCTACTCAGGAGGCTGAGTCAGGAGAATCACCTGAACCCGGGAGGCAGAGGTTGCAGTGAGCTGAGATGGCACCACTGCAGTTCAGCCTGGGCAACCCTGTCTCAAATTAAAATTTAAAAAAAAAATCCAATTTTATCCTCCAAATATTTGTTAAATGGATTAATAATTTAGAGATGACAACGTTCTGTTGGATGAGAGGTAATGAAATATCTCTGCTCAGCTAGTGTTTTTTGTTTGTTTCTCTATTTAAGCTTAACTCAGTTAAGAATCCTGTGCCCCTTGGGAAGGAGAATAGTTATTTGATACAAGAACGAATGACTTTTTTATGGTTTTGTATTAATTGTGAAACATGATGGAAAGTATGGAATTAAAGCTACAATCTCTTTGTGTGTTTATTTTTCTAAGTGTCTGTTATTCAGAAAGGCATTTGCCCTTTGTTGTCTGGTTGTGGAACATTTTTAATTTCTTCACAGTATTATTAATAACTTAGATTACAAAGGCTCTTAAATTAAAAATACTGGATTGACTTATAGAAAATAATAAATCCTTATAGAAATTGAATAATCCTAAAATTCACAGGAATAAAATAATATTTAATGTTTAAAACTTTTAATGTGCTTTAAATGTACTTTACAGTATTTATAAAAACTAATTCAGAAATATGTTATGAGTCTTTGTTCACAGAAATTAGGTAAAACTTTGACAAACAAGGCTAATTTAATAATTTTAGTTTAATAAAAACAGCTATGCCTACTCTGATTTATCGATGCTAAGTACAATACAAATGTACTTTTTTATTCAATTTGGGGATATTTCCATAAATGTATTCAAGTTGAATGACCAAATAAGTTAACATTCATCATATTTAATATTCAAAGTTATGAAAAACGCAAATTTATTTTTTACTAAATTGAATAATTATTCTGACATTTAAAAAAATTTCAGCAGAAACTATATTCTGCAGTAAGTCCACTTGAAAATAATTTCCAAGATATTCAGGTAATTCAAAACCTTTGACTGATACCAAGGTAATTAATAGATAATACTTGAATATATGGCAATCTTCCTGAGAAAATAAAGTGTTGAAACATCATTTACTATGAAGAATAATTTTAAGCTACATGAATTTGCCTCCTATTTTTTACATGCTACGAATAAGTTATATCTTTGGGCTATGTTAACAAAAGTGTTTAATTTTGCCATTTTGAGAAGCTGTGCTTGAAACATTTGTAGTTGCAGAAAGCTGGGTTCCATGCAGCCATAAGCTCTGCAAGTCTGCTAAGGTGCTGGTGTATGAAAGACAGTTCTCAATTCTTCACTCCGCCTGTGGATTTGTCTGGAGCTAAGAGAACAAGCTAAGAAGTTCTCTTGGGATGTAAGACTTTTAATGCCAAAACCTACAAAAACCAGGAGGATTAACCTACTAATAGTGAGTTACAATGGTTAAGTTATAATCATTGTAAGTAGTTTTGACGACACTTAGGAGAAATAGTGATACAGAAATATAACAATGCTTGCTTTCTGCTTTTCAAGAAAAGGAGGGTTGAGAGAGAGAGAGAGAGAGAGAGAGAGAGAGTGTGTGTGTGTGTGTGTGTGTATGTGTGTATCTACATGTTTTGCATTCAGATGCCTGTAGGAGCTAAAACTTTTTGATGAATCCCCTAAACACCTTTGTCGTTGTGGGAAAAACTATCAATATTTACTTTGCTGAAACTTGAACTAAGAATTTTTAAAACGTTATTTATTGATTCATTTGATCGAGGCAACAATACGTACATGATATATGAATAATCTTCTATATTTTTTATGAAATTAGTCTAAACTTCCAGATGCCCTCAGACATATTTTAAAGTAAGATGTCAGTGTGTTACATCATAAAGAAAATAAATTAGTGTAATAAAAATCAAAATCTCAAAGTGAATTTTATTTGTCCTTATTTATAATATCTGAGTCTGAAAAGTTACGTGTTCTTAGAAACGTTCACCTGATTTTGGTGGATTTGTTTCCATGATTTATTACTTATTGCCATTGCAATATGAAAGACTATTCTTTTTCTGTATAATCTGCTTAGATTCTATAATTTACAAGAATAATTTTCTCTTATTTATGTTGACTTTATCATGCCCTTGAAAATTCAGAAAAACACAAAATTTCCTACCTTATAAAAGAGCTAAGGTTCTTTACAATTGTATTACATTGTATGCTTATTGATAAATGTTTTATTGTCATTTGAGTAAAATGTGTAGCCACATACTATTTATCGGGAACTTACACTTCTATTTTAATCATCTTTAAATCTCCTCTAACAATTTTTTGTTTGTGACTTCCCCACATCATATCCTAACTATAGAAAAAATAAAATAAAATATTTAAGATATCTTTTATGCTAAAAACTAATTTTTAAATACTCCAAAGGGTCCCTAAAAAATCACAAAGATTTGTTCTTTCACTGTCTAGTAGGATGCTGGAAATAATTTGGTTTATTTGATATGTTACTGTTGATAAGCTAGAATGGAAGAGCTATTGAACCAGAAGATATGGTTAGTTTTATTTAAATTTATAAGTAATAATGTCATTAATATAAATATTTTAGAAATTGTATTATTTATGGGAAGTCTCTAGAGATTTATCAGTGTCTTCGCTTTTCACACTATCTTAAACTCAAGAAAAACACTGATGTAGTTAGTATCAACATTCTGTCAAATTTTCTTGTATATCACAGCTGGTGATGCTTTGCCTAATGATAATAGGCAACAGCAGCATCATGCTATAAGTCATAATTTTAGTTATTATTTAAAATGTTAACTTGTTCACAACTTTACTTATTGTATTTGAATTTACTATCTTCTAGTTTAGTGGGTTTCAATTGGGAAATGCACATCAGACTTACCTATAGAGTTTTAAAAAGACAAAAATATCTAGGACCTATTTCACAATCATAGAATTTCTTTAGTTGATATTCTTATTAAATTCTTGGTATGTAATTGGTATATTATATAATATAATACCATATTATATGATACTATGGTTTGTATAGATGTACACTGCTTCAGGATTATATATGCTTTAAATCAGTTTTTTTTTTTCTGTTAAAATTAGGTCCTTTGATTTTATAAATTACACCTAATATTCCCTGTGTTCTTCAAAATGAAACTTACCATAATTGGAGGCATTTTTCCTAAAATGTATTTGAAATGGCTTTATTATTTTTTTTGCATGCCACAAAACTACCAGATTTCCTTGTCAGTTATATATTATTCTTGTCATGAAGTCTCATCAGACCTTCTAATTTGAAAGTTATCAGTAATTGATTTAATCACAGTCATTTTAAGTCTCTGTCACCTACAGATATGGTTTGTTTTACTCCCATGCTTTCATGGAAGTTCTGCAATCAACCAGCAGGAGAATCGCTTAAACCCAGGAGGTGGAGGCTGTAGTGAGCCGAGAATGTACCACTGCACTCCAGCCTGGATGACAGAGTGAGACCCTGTCTCAACAAAATAAATTAAAATAAAAAATAATATAATGGCCAGGTGTGATGGCTCACACCTGTAATCCCAGCACTTTGGGAGGCCGAGGCGGGCAGATCACGAGGTCAGGAGATCGAGACCGTCCTGGCTGACACGGTGAAATCCTGTCTCTACTAAAACTACAAAAAATTAGCCGGGCGAGGTGGCGGGCGCCAGTAGTTCCAGCTACTCGGGAGTCTGAGGCAGGAGAATGGCCTGAACTCGGGAGGCGGAGCTTGCAGTGAGCCGAGATCGCACCACCACACTCCAGCCTGGGAGACAGAGTGAGACTCCGTCTCAAAATAAATAAGTAAATAATAATAACAATAAAATATATTTTTCTAACTATCATCCCTTTTCCAAATCAGGAATTCTCCTTGAGTTTTCTTCAATTTCCATGGCAATATCTTTGCATAGATTCATCAAGAATTTATCCTTTTAAAATAAAAAATATAAAGGGAACTACTCATTAGGCAACAAACGCCTTGTCTGAAATATCACATTTGAGAATGCTGCTCCTTTAATCAGAAAGGTAAGCTACTTTAAAGAACTGAGGTCTACTTTCTGGAGCCAAAAACGTATAAATCCCTCTCAGAAAAACCTAATTTGCTTTGTAGGGTCTCAGATTGAGAGATGCTGAAGATCATTTCGTTGCAGGCAAAAGACCTCAGAGTATTTGGGGAACTTTGAGAAGAGAGGAATTCTCCCAAACGTATAGGTATCACAGGAAAAATATGGTGGAGAGATTTTCTTGGATTTAATTCCTTAAATCAGGATAGCAAATAATAGGGGCTTTTACAAGTTCAATCTGTTTCCTTACAAAAATCTTCATCAAAATAAATGTAAGAAGACTTATGTGAAAAATTAGCATTCTCCATGTATATATGAAGCCAAACCTAATGAAACCAGCTTTAATTTGTTTTCAAGAATATTATTTAACCGGGTCTCTACTAAAAAAATACAAAAAACTAGCCGGGCGAGGTGGCGGGCGCCTGTAGTCCCAGCTACTCGGGAGGCTGAGGCAGGAGAATGGCGTGAACCCGGGAGGCGGAGCTTGCAGTGAGCTGAGATCCGGCCACTGCACTCCAGCCTGGGCGACAGAGCGAGACTCCGTCTCAAAAAAAAAAAAAAGAAAAGAAAAAAAAAGAATATTATTTCACGGAGTTTTTTTTTTTTTTTTTTTTTTTTTTTTTATCACAAAGGGGAGACTGTTATGAAAACAAATAAAATAAAAAACACGAAAGAAAAGTCTACTAGATGTCTCTAATGGAAACTGCGTTTTTAGAACATATCCTTATAGGTGATTCTATCCTTTCTCTGCTATTTGGCTCTCACACTCTTTGCCGTGCAGATAATTCACAGCAACGCAAAAGAATCTTTATCTACAGCCATCAGAGTAAGTGATTTGCTATTTCTGGTGAAGGTTCAATTAACTTCACCATCCAGGATGAAGAAAGTTTCATGTCTCTGTGCATCATTTCAACTATTCCTCACTACACATAAATCTGCACTTTTGACTTCTATTTTGAATTTATTGTGTCATCCACCTGCTTCCCCATTAAAATTGAATAAAATAAAATATAAAATAAAATTCACACATAAAAATGTGTGAAGTAATTTTTATGTTTCCCTGTACAAATTTGAAAGTAAAATTGGCAAGTGTTCAAATGACTTAGGCTTCAATTCACATATTCTTCTTAGTTGAGCAGAGCATGCCTCTAAATCCAATGAGCCTAATATTATCACAAACATGGTACTTACTTTGTGATAATACTAAATTAGGTATAATATCTTCCCAAGGATATCTTTTAAATCATCATACTATTGTAAAGTATGTATTACTGTATGCCTACTGCTATTCACTTGTTTTTCTGGGTCTGCTGGCTGCCAACAGAATTCTCAAGTGATCAAGTTCAAATCTCACTAGGCAACGCTGTATCGATGCTCCTAAGACCCTGCTACAGAAATTTATTCATTAAGATTCAGCCCCACCTCAGACTCTGAGTCATTCATTTTCACATCCCAAGAAGGAGTAAGACTTCACTGAGGTAAGAATGCACCACTTGACAGCACACGGCATATTAAAGAAAATTGTGTTACTGAAGACTGGGATGTATATGGGAGGTAGGCAAGAAATGAGTTATAAGGTAGATTATAAAATATATGTAAAGTTTTTGTCAATTTCAAAATACGGCTTATTTTTATCAGCAATGCTCAACATTCAGCTTTCATTACATTTTAATATGCCAGAAATCTTTAGCTAAAATAAGAGAGTGCATTCAGTAATAGAAAGCTGATTCTCAAATCACTTAGCAGGCATATAAATTCTGCAAGATTGTTCTTCCCACATTTTGCTGGCATAAAAAAATAACTTCTAACATTTTTCAACTAGCAAAGTGTCCTCTGTTTGTCATAAAATACCTTTTTACTTCTCATGTACATAAATGGTAAATAAACCTATTTAGTTCCCAGGGCTTCTGTATGTTACCATGGCTCTAAATATCGTCTATTCTTGAAGTGTTTATCAAATCTAAATTAAATCTAAATTTAATCTGATTTTACAGGCAATTCTGAATAACTGGGTTCCTCAACTGTACTGAATGTCATTTTACTGTTTTGCATTGTTTTTAATGCATGTTATAAATGACTTGTTTTTTGAACCTCTACTCAGTAATTTCCAAAAGAGTTCAAACTATGCACAGTTAAATTCTTGGTATTCCAATGACTTATTCTTCAGCAGTTTTACATTTCACAGCATTTATAGGAAAAAAGTTAGATTGAATTGATCGGCATTATTTTACACTGAAAAGCTGAATCTTATGTCTTTATGTTGCCTACATAGTTTGTTTAATTCTATTTTGGACGAAGAAAACACTTTTATGTCATCAGAAAATAACAATAGCCCCAGAATGCATCTATCAATTTGCAAATTGTCAAGAGATTCTGGTCACTGGAGCGTGAAGGTGGATAGAAGGAGGAAGCATGATTGCTGGTTACAATTGTGCTTAAACACGATTTTAACATTGAAAATCACAGATTAGACGGGGTGGAGCAAGATGGCCGAATAGGAACAGCTCCAGTCTCCAACTCCCAGCGCAAGCCACACAGAAGACCGGTGATTTCTGCATTTTCAACTGAGGTACTGGGTTCATCTCACTGGGGAGTGCCGGACAATCGGTGCTGGTCAGCTGCTGCAGCCCGACCAGCGAGAGCTGAAACAGGGCGAGGAATCGCCTCACCTGGGAAGCGCAAGGGGGAAGGGAATCCCTTTTCCTAGCCAGGGGAACTGAGACACACAACACCTGGAAAATCGGGTAACTCCCACCCCAATACAGCGCTTTAAGCAAACAGGCACACCAGGAGATCATATCCCACACCTGGCCGGGAGGGTCCCACACCCACGGAGCCTCCCTCATTGCTAGCACAGCAGTCTGTGATCTACCGGCAAGGCAGCAGCGAGGCTGGGGGAGAGGCGCCCGCCATTGCTGAGGCTTAAGTAGGTAAACAAAGCTGCTGGGAAGCTCGAACTGGGTGGAGTTCACAGCAGCTCAAGGAAACCTGCCTGTCTCTGTAGACTCCACCTCTGGGGACAGGGCACAGTAAACAATAACAAACACAGCAGAAGCCTCTGCAGACGCAAACGACTCTGTCTGACAGCTTTGAAGAGAGCAGTGGATCTCCCAACATGGAGGTTGAGATCTGAGAAGGGGCAGACTCCCTGCTCAAGTGGGTCCCTGACCCCTGAGTAGCCTAACTGGGAGACATCCCCCACTAGGGGCAGTCTGACACCCCACACCTCACAGGGTGGAGTACACCCCTGAGAGGAAGCTTCCAAAGCAAGAATCAGACAGGTACACTCGCTGTTCAGAAATATTCTATCTTCTGCAGCCTCTGCTGCTGATACCCAGGCAAACAGGATCTGGAGTGGACCTCAAGCAATCTCCAACAGACCTACAGCTGAGGGTCCTGACTGTTAGAAGGAAAACTATCAAACAGGAAGAACACCTACACCAAAACCCCCTCAGTACATCACCATCATCAAAGACCAGAGGCAGATAAAACCACAAAGATGGGGAAAAAGCAGGGCAGAAAAGCTGGAAATTCCAAAAATAAGAGCACATCTCCCCCGGAAAGGAGCGCAGCTCATCGCCAGCAACGGATCAAAGCTGGACAGAGAATGACTTTGACGAGATGAGAGAAGAAGGCTTCAGTCCATCAAATTTCTCAGAGCTAAAGGAGGAATTACGTACCCAGCGCAAAGAAACTAAAAATCTTGAAAAAAAAGTGGAAGAATTGATGGCTAGAGTAATTAATGCAGAGAAGGTCCTAAACGAAATGAAAGAGATGAAAACCATGACACGAGAAATACGTGACAAATGCACAAGCTTCAGTAACCGACTCGATCAACTGGAAGAAAGAGTATCAGCGATTGAGGATCAAATGAATGAAATGAAGCGAGAAGAGAAACCAAAAGAAAAAAGAAGAAAAAGAAATGAACAAAGCCTGCAAGAAGTATGGGATTATGTAAAAAGAACAAATCTACGTCTGATTGGGGTGCCTGAAAGTGAGGGGGAAAATGGAACCAAGTTGGAAAACACTCTTCAGGATATCATCCAGGAGAACTTCCCCAACCTAGTAGGGCAGGCCAACATTCAAATCCAGGAAATACAGAGAACGCCACAAAGATACTCCTCGAGAAGAGCAACTCCAAGACACATAATTGCCAGATTCACCAAAGTTGAAATGAAGGAAAAAATCTTAAGGGCAGCCAGAGAGAAAGGTCGGGTTACCCACAAAGGGAAGCCCATCAGACTAACAGCAGATCTCTCGGCAGAAACTCTCCAAGCCAGAAGAGAGTGGGGGCCAATATTCAACATTCTTAAAGAAAAGAATTTTAAACCCAGAATTTCATATCCAGCCAAACTAAGTTTCATAAGTGAAGGAGAAATAAAATCCTTTACAGATAAGCAAATGCTTAGAGATTTTGTCACCACTAGGCCTGCCTTACAAGAGACGCTGAAGGAAGCACTAAACATGGAAAGGAACAACCGGTACCAGCCATTGCAAAAACATGCCAAAATGTAAAGACCATCGAGGCTAGGAAGAAACTGCATCAACTAACGAGCAAAATAACCAGTTAATATCATAATGGCAGGATCAAGTTCACACATAACAATCTTAACCTTAAATGTAAATGGACTAAATGCTCCAATTAAAAGACACAGACTGGCAAACTGGATAAAGAGTCAAGACCCATCAGTCTGCTGTATTCAGGAGACCCATCTCACACGCAGAGACATACATAGGCTCAAAATAAAGGGATGGAGGAAGATTTACCAAGCAAATGGAGAACAAAAAAAAGCGGGGGTTGCAATACTAGTCTCTGATAAAACAGACTTTAAACCATCAAAGATCAAAAGAGACAAAGAAGGCCATTACATAATGGTAAAGGGATCAATTCAACAGGAAGAGCTAACTATCCTAAATATATGTGCACCCAATACAGGAGCACCCAGATTCATCAAGCAAGTCCTTAGAGACTTACAAAGAGACTTAGACTCCCATACAATAATAATGGGAGACTTCAACATTCCACTGTCAACATTAGACAGATCAACGAGACAGAAAGTTAACAAGGATATCCAGGAATTGAACTCATCTCTGCAGCAAGCAGACCTAATAGACATCTATAGAACTCTCCACCCCAAATCAACAGAATATACATTCTTCTCAGCACCATATCGTACTTACTCCAAAATCGACCACGTAATTGGAAGTAAAGCACTCCTCAGCAAATGTACAAGAACAGAAATTATAACAAACTGTCTCTCAGACCACAGTGCAATCAAACTAGAACTCAGGACTAAGAAACTCAATCAAAACCGCTCAACTACATGGAAACTGAACAACCTGCTCCTGAATGACTACTGGGTACAGAACGAAATGAAGGCAGAAATAAAGATGTTCTTTGAAACCAATGAGAACAAAGATACAACATACCAGAATCTCTGGGACACATTTAAAGCAGTGTGTAGAGGGAAATTTATAGCACTAAATGCCCACAAGAGAAAGCAGGGAAGATCTAAAATTGACACTCTAACATCGCAATTAAAAGAACTAGAGAAGCAAGAGCAAACACATTCGAAAGCTAGCAGAAGGCAAGAAATAACTAAGATCAGAGCAGAACTGAAGGAGATAGAGACACAAAAAACCCTCCAAAAAATCAATGAATCCAGGAGTTGGTTTTTTGAAAAGATCAACAAAATTGACAGACCACTAGCAAGACTAATAAAGAAGAAAAGAGGGAAGAATCAAATCAACACAATTAAAAATGATAAAGGGGATATCACCACCGACCCCACAGAAATACAAAGTACCATCAGAGAATACTATAAACACCTCTACGCAAATAAACTGGAAAATCTAGAAGAAATGGATAATTTCCTGGACACTTACACTCTTCCAAGACTAAACCAGGAAGAAGTTGAATCCCTGAATAGACCAACAGCAGGCTCTGAAATTGAGGCAATAATTAATAGCCTACCCACCAAAAAAAGTCCAGGACCAGATGGATTCACAGCCGAATTCAACCAGAGGTATAAGGAGGAGTTGGTACTATTCCTTCTGAAACTATTCCAATCAATAGAAAAAGAGGGAATCCTCCCTAACTCATTTTATGAGGCCAACATCATCCTGATACCAAAGCCTGGCAGAGACACAACAAAAAAAGAGAATTTTAGACCAATATCCCTGATGAACATCGATGCAAAAATCCTCAATAAAATACTGGCAAACCGGATTCAGCAACACATCAAAAAGCTTATCCACCATGATCAAGTGGGCTTCATCCCTGGGATGCAAGGCTGGTTCAACATTCGCAAATCAATAAACATAATCCAGCATATAAACAGAACCAAAGACAAGAACCACATGATTATCTCAATAGATGCAGAAAAGGCTTTTGACAAAATTCAACAGCCCTTCATGCTAAAAACGCTCAATAAATTTGGTATTGATGGAACGTACCTCAAAATCATAAGAGCTATTTATGACAAACCCACAGCCAATATCATACTGAATGGGCAAAAACTGGAAAAATTCCCTTTGAAAACTGGCACAAGACAGGGATGCCCTCTCTCACCACTCCTATTCAACATAGTGTTGGAAGTTCTGGCTAGGGCAATTAGGCAAGAGAAAGAAATCAAGGGTATTCAGTTAGGAAAAGAAGAAGTCAAACTGTCCCTGTTTGCAGATGACATGATTGTATATTTAGAAAACCCCATTGTCTCAGCCCAAAATCTCCTTAAGCTGATAAGCAACTTCAGCAAAGTCTCAGGATACAAAATTAATGTGCAAAAATCACAAGCATTCTTATACACCAGTGACAGACAAACAGAGAGCCAAATCAGGAATGAACTTCCATTCACAATTGCTTCAAAGAGAATAAAATACCTAGGAATCCAACTTACAAGGGATGTAAAGGACCTCTTCAAGGAGAACTACAAACCACTGCTCAGTGAAATAAAAGAGGACACAAACAAATGGAAGAACATACCATGCTCATGGATAGGAAGAATCAATATTGTGAAAATGGCCATACTGCCCAAGGTAATTTATAGATTCAATGCCATCCCCATCAAGCTACCAATGAGTTTCTTCACAGAATTGGAAAAAACTGCTTTAAAGTTCATATGGAACCAAAAAAGAGCCCGCATCTCCAAGACAATCCTAAGTCAAAAGGACAAAGCTGGAGGCATCACGCTACCTGACTTCAAACTATACTACAAGGCTACAGTAACCAAAACAGCATGGTACTGGTACCAAAACAGAGATATAGACCAATGGAACAGAACAGAGTCCTCAGAAATAATACCACACATCTACAGCCATCTGATCTTTGACAAACCTGAGAGAAACAAGAAATGGGGAAAGGATTCCCTATTTAATAAATGGTGCTGGGAAAATTGGCTAGCCATAAGTAGAAAGCTGAAACTGGATCCTTTCCTTACTCCTTATACAAAAATTAATTCAAGATGGATTAGAGACTTAAATATTAGACCTAATACCATAAAAATCCTAGAGGAAAACCTAGGTAGTACCATTCAGGACATAGGCATGGGCAAAGACTTCATGTCTAAAACACCAAAAGCAACAGCAGCAAAAGCCAAAATTGACAAATGGGATCTCATTAAACTAAAGAGCTTCTGCACAGCAAAAGAAACTACCATCATAGTGAACAGGCAACCTACAGAATGGGAGAAAATTTTTGCAATCTACACATCTGACAAAGGGCTAATATCCAGAACCTACAAAGAACTCAAACAAATTTACAAGAAAAAAACAAACAACCCCATCAAAAAGTGGGCAAAGGATATGAACAGACATTTCTCAAAAGAAGACATTCATACAGCCAACAGACACATGAAAAAATGCTCACCATCACTGGCCATCAGAGAAATGCAAATCAAAACCACAATGAGATACCATCTCACACCAGTTAGAATGGCAATCATTAAAAAGTCAGGAAACAACAGGTGCTGGAGAGGATGTGGAGAAATAGGAATGCTTTTACACTGTTGGTGGGATTGTAAACTAGTTCAACCATTATGGAAAACAGTATGGCGATTCCTCAAGGATCTAGAACTAGATATACCATATGACCCAGCCATCCCATTACTGGGTGTATACACAAAGGATTATAAATTATGCTGCTATAAAGACACATGCACACGTATGTTTATTGCAGCACTATACACAATAGCAAAGACTTGGAATCAACCCAAATGTCCATCAGTGACAGATTGGATTAAGAAAATGTGGCACATATACACCATGGAATACTATGCAGCCATCAAAAAGGATGAGTTTGTGTCCTTTGTAGGGACATGGATGCAGCTGGAAACCATCATTCTTAGCAAACTATCACAAGAACAGAAAACCAAACACCGCATGTTCTCACTCATAGGTGGGAGCTGAACAATGAGATCACTTGGACTCAGGAAGTGGAACATCACACACCAGAGCCTATTATGGGGAGGGGGCAGGGGGGAGGGATTGCATTGGGAGTTATACCTGATGTAAATGACGAGTTGATGGGTGCAGCACACCAACATGGCACAAGTATACATATGTAACAAACCTACACGTTATGCACATGTACCCTACAACTTAAAGTATAATAATAATAAATAAATTTAAAAAAAAAGAAAAAAAAAGAAAAAATAAATAAATAAATGCATGAATTTCCATTAAATTTCAAAAAAAAAAAAAAAAAAGAAAAAGAAAATCACAGATTAAATACATCTCAGTTAACTTACTGAGCTTAACTCTGGCATTGCATTTGGGTCCAGTAGTACAGATAGAGTTGTTAAATGCCTGCCTTGATTTTATGGTGTTAGTTAGACTTGGGACCATTTTTTAGATTCTCTGATTAGGAAGTAGTGGTCTGAGTCAAAGCTAATCTGGTTAGCATTTTTGCTCATAATTCCCCAGCATGAGCTAGTATTGGAATCTCTGTTATTTTGTTTAACTAATAAACAAAGCTGTGCAATAATAGTGAGGTCCTCTTAGTCTTGGAATGTATGATGTTTGCTTTCACTTAAAATCAAGTGTATTCACTGTAATTTTATTATTTATATGAGACACTTCCTATAAGCCATGAAAGTCAGAAAAAAAGTAATTTTAAAATTTATAGTTGGCAAAAAGATGTCTGTAATAAAAGTATTAAAAGTTTCCCAGACATATTTATTTCTAATACCAACTACAAGAATTAAGACAAGCCTCACAGGTTAAGGGCATAATCCTGTTTAAGATTGGCTTTGCTTCAGACACCAGCCGCAAGTTTTGAGGTACCCAGGCCATCCTCACATTTAAATAACTGGCTGTAAATTTGGACATTCACACTAACCTCTGAGGTTCGATGATTCACTAGGATGACTCACACAACTTAGGAAAGCAGTACACTTACAATTACAGTTTTATTATACCAAAAGGATACAAATCAAAGCTAGATAAGAAGAGATTCATAGGACAAGATCTGGTAGGGTCCTAAACATAAAGATTTCATTTTTCTGTCTCTGTGGGATCAGGATATGTTCTGGCTTAGTGATGTGTGAAAATACGCAGAGTATGCCAACCAAGGAAGCTTACTCAAGCCTCAATGTTCAGAGTTTTTATTGAGGTTTGATAACATAGATCTGATCAAAGGACTCATTGGTCACACAATTGAAGTTAATCTCTAGCACCCTTTTCCCTCTCCAGACATCAAACTGATACTGCATGTCTCAAAGCCTCAATCCTCTAATTACATGGCCCATCTTTCTGGTATACCCAGATCCCATCCTGAGTCATCCTGTTAGTATAAGCTAATAGGACTCCATCATGAGTCATCTTCACAGCATGAAACATTATGAAAAAGAGCGATACTCCTATCACTCAGGAAATTCCAATGTTCTAGAGGCTACCTCCCAGGAACCAAGAATGAGCCTAGCCAAATTCTTTATTACATGGGAATACCAATTTGACATAGCAACAGAAATTTAACGTGTAACTTCCATGATGTCTTAAACTTCATGAAATCAATAAAAATCTCTCAATTATTTGAGACATAGCAGTGTCTATACCTTTTATGTGACTTCAAGATTGCAAGAAGCCAGACCACTAAATACAGATTTTGGTATGTGAATAAAGAAAATCTATTACTTCTCTTTTTTACATATTACTCAATCAAGTTTACATTTAAATGAAAATGAGAATAATTATGCAATAAATAGCAGTCTAATGTATTGTTTGCCAATGTGTTCACTATAAATGGAATCTATAGGTCTCCTTCTTTTGGCCATATGGACAGTTATTCTTCAAATGGTAGAACCAACCTGGAAGCAAGGGGACAGGAACTTCTTCCCAGAAGCAGCTTTAGACTGAGTCTTTGTGTTTCTACAAATATGTTCAGATACTATCCTGGTATCTGAACTGGTATCTGTACTATCTATGATATAATGCAAAATCACCATTATACCATATTTTATAATAATTTTTATATTATATTTATGAATAATTTTTATTGTATTTTTGTGTATATCGGATAACTCTCTTGGATATAAAGATTTCCATCATTTTTCTGTGGAAAGGATTTCTCTGCTCATATTTTCCTCAAGTCTGAAATGTTCTCCATGCTCCTCTCCTTTACATTGTTCCTTTTCCTCCATCCTATAACACTTAGTCTTTCAATAGAAATGTATTTTACCCCTAAGATTCTATAGAATCAATTAAAGCATTTGAAAATGCCAGATTATACATCGTTGTTTTATATGTGTGGCTCTCTCTTCCAGTGAAATAATCAGTTATGTAAGGACTGAATAGGTATTTGAATTCAGCATTATGTATGGAAGAATAATGCAACACACCTAGAAGGAACTCTGTAAATGTGTATTTGCATCTCCAGGTTATTATTCTTTAGTTTGTCTATTTCTCTCAGGTAAATTTTTTCATATGAGCCCTTCTAGTGCTAAGGGAGACTTTTAAAGATTACTGTGTGGTCACTAAGATTCATGTTTATAATATTATGTGGATCATATTCATGTTGTACTAAGAATTTCCTCTCAAGAATATTAAAAGAAAGTTATGATCTGCTTCTATCCAGAGCTGACTTGATCAGTGGTGTTAAAGGGGAGATCTAGAGTCATATTCCCTATAGATGCATATGTTTGTTTAGGAAAGACTAGAATACAAATCAAGTTGCCTCAAAGAGTTGTAATGCTTCACAGATTCTGATACATAAACTATACATGCATAATGTTATTGTTTTCCATGTAAAGAAGCATCTAGAGACTAAACTACAAGGAGTAATGGCCTTCTATTTTGATTTTCTGTATCTTGCTTCTTTCCAATTTGCTCTGTAATTTTTCTGGTTTATCATCTTAGAGTAGGTCACTTCTGAATATAAATTATTTCTAATTCCTCTCTATTAGATAAAATAAAATATGATAATTGAAGCCTTCTAGAAATTACAGAAAAACCAACTTTGAATTTACAGAGCATACAGTACACTTTGTGTACCCAAGAATTTGGCAGATTTTACTATTCCTTGTTCCTGGAATGCATATGCATGGTTTTCCCACTTAATTGTCTGAGCTTAGAATGCTGCTGCTACCATGTCTTATTTCCATCTGATAAAACACAAGCTTTCCTTGAAGATCCAGCTCAAACATCATCTTCATGCAGCCTTCTCTGACCTCCTTTTCTTCCTCATCCGAAGTATGCAAAGCACTTCTGGAATGTTGGCAGTGATCTGTTTATTGATCTGGGTCCTGGTTACATGTATGTGCTCACTTTTGAAAATTCACCACACATACACTTAAGATGTGTGCACTTTTCTGTGTTTACACTACTTTTTTTCTCAGCTGTATTGAGGTATAATTGACAAGTTAAATTGTATATATTTACAGTGTAAAATGTAATGATTTGGTATAAATATACATTGTGAAATGATTACCGTGATCAAATTATTTAACACATTCATCACTTCTCTCAGTTCCCCTTTGTGGAGTGTGGGTGTGTGTTTGTATTTGTGTGTGTGTGTGATGAGAACACTTATGATCTAGTCTCTCAGCAGATTTCAAACATACAATACAGTACCATTAACTATAGACACCATGATGTGAATTAGATCTCTAGAATTTATTCATCTTATCAGATGTGTATCTGTATTACATTTAAATTAATAAATGAGGTGACTCACATATTCAAAAGTCATTGTCACTGGATATTAAAACATTTTGGAAGCAATGAAGCATTATACATCATACTGTCATGGAAATATTTGGAAATGTTGTAATACATTATTTAAAAGATTATTATTTGATAATATTTTATTGGGAAGCCAGAATGATGTATCATTAATAAGTGTTGTAAAACTTTTATATATAAAAGAATCTTTCACTTACAGCCAAATATTTTCTCATTCTTCTCTGAAATGGCGTGTAAGCATGTTCCTCTTATGACATTGTTCTTATGCCTCGTTTGTTAATATGAGTATATATCAATATCGTTTCTCCTATTATTACATTCTCTTATTATTATCCATCATTACATCAGTATTTGTTACAATTAATTAATTTATATTTATTATTAATGAAATTCATATGTTAATCAGATACTCTTCCTTTTTATCTTATGTCCTTTTTAGAAGTACATACTTTAATCAGGCATCCTCAGTTTTTACCCAATGTTATTTTTCTGTTCTAGGATCCTATCCAGGATACCACATTACTTTTGGTTGTCATGTTTCATTGAGCTCCTCTTGACTGTAGTATTTCTGTCAGATATTTCTTTCTCTGATGACCTTGACAGTTTGAGGAGTGCTGGTCAAGGTATTTTAATTCTCAGTTGGAGTTTGTCTGATGTTTTTCTTATGATCGTGCTTGGTTAATGGCTTTTTAAAATGAAAACCTCATAGAAAATTGCCATTCTCGTCATATTACATTGGGTACCTACTATTAACATGACTTACTACTTATGATGTTAGTCTTGTTCAGCTGGCTAAGGTAGTGTTTGTCAGATTTCCTCATTGTAAAGTTACTTCCCTCCCACCCTCCGTACTGTACTCTTTAGAAAGAAAGCAAGATGCACATATCACTCTTAAGAAGTAGGGAGTTATGCTCCACCTGTTTGAGAGCAACACGTCTTAAATTATTTGGGATCCTTCAGAGATTAATATTTGTCTCTTTATTTTCATTATGAAATTCAATCATCTATTTATATCAGTATGGACTCATGGATATTTTATACTTTGGGTTTTAACCCAATATTGTATTATATATTTTCTTGCTCAAATTTTTCCAGCTTTGAACCTGGAAGTTCTTTCAGTTGGTCCCTGTGTCCCTTTGTCATATCCCATTCATTGTGTGTGTGTGTGTGTGTGTGTGTGTGTGTGTTGTGTGGGTGTGTTTAGTACTTTCTTGCTTTCTGTCACTACAAGGCTGTCTAGGCTCATCTTGTATACTTCCTTGCTTCACTCTTAGAATCAGCTATTTCTCCTGGAGTTATGATTCTTTTACTGGAGAATGGAATTAGAAACTGAAATTTTGACACTAGGTACACTTATTACTATTAGCGTATTTTTCCTTCTAGGCCTTCACAGCTGACAGATCCAAGAAATACTTAAGAATATACTAACCCATATATCTACACATATCTACAAAAATGTCTATATATATTTATATGTGTTTGTATATATACTAAGCTAAACATGAATTTATAACTCAAATCCATTTTGATTATGGACTACAGTAATGTGTTTAACTCTGATCCATTACCTCGTGAATCATTTTAGCCTTCTTCCTTTGATTATCTGTAATCTCCTACCCCATTATTAAGAAACATGATCACCATTATCCATCATCCATTACTTAATTTTTCAAATCTGTTACACATATATGTAGATTTCAGAATCATTGATCTATACCATATGGGAAGCAACTTCATCAAATAGAGAACAGTTATATGTGCAGTTTATTTTGCCTTTAGTTTTACACACTCAAGTTGCTTTAATCAGTACTGTTTCTTCCCACCACCTTTAGTGACATTATTTCTTATATTTATAATGTAGTTACATTGTTTGCCATCATTTGTATTTTATCCTTGGATCACATGATCTCAATTTTTTTTAATTTGTATAAATTAAAATTTACTCTTTTTGCCCTGTAGAGTTCTATTGATTTTGAAAAACATGGTGTCACATATCCAGCACTACAGTATCAGACAGAATAGTCACACCATCATAAGATAGTCCCTGTGCTTCACCTATTCAATTCTCCTTTGTCCTGACCCTGAACCCTTGGTAACCATTGATATGTCCGGTGTTTCTATAGTTTTGTCCTTCTTTACCAGAATGTCATCTGAATAAAATCATATAGCAGTCTTTTCAGAATGGCTTCTTTCATGTGAGATGCATTTAAGTTTCAGTCAGGTTTTTCAGTAACTTAATAGTTCATTCTTTATATGAATAGTATGCCTTTATATGAAAAAAAAAAAAAAAACTTTGCTTCAATCCATTTACCAACTGAAGGGGATCTATGTTGCCTCCAGTTTGGGGCATTATGAATAGAGCTGTTATAAACATTTGTGTGCAGCATTTTGTGAGTACAAAGGATTCAAGTTATTTTGTAAATACCTAGAAACACAGTTGCTGCATCATATGGTAAGAAAGGTTTAGCTTTGTAAAAAACTGTCACATTGTCTTCCAAAGTTACTATATAATTTTGCATTCCCATGAGCAATGAGTAAAAGTTCATGTTGCTCTGTTTCTTTACCAGCAATTAGTATTGTCGATTTTAGAAAAATTTAGTCATTCTGATATGTGTATAATGGTTTATCATTGTTAATTTGATTTGAGTTTCCCTAATGACAAAAACAATGCCCAATGCATTTTTAAAAAGCTTATCATCTCCTATATATCTTTTTTGATGAGGTGTCTGTTAGACTGTTGGTCTTTTATTTTTACACTGGATTTTTTTCTTATTGTTGAGTCTTTGTGCATTACTGAGAGTTCTTTTTATATTTTGGATATATGTCCTTTAACAGATATATGTTTTGCAAATAATTTTCTCCCAATCAGTGGCTTGTATTTTCATTTCCTTAGCAATGTCTTTCACAATGCAAAAATTATTACTTTTCATTAAGTTCAACTTATCATCTTTTTTTTTTAAATTGATCATGATTTTGGTGTTGTGTATAAAAATTCATCACCAAACTCAAGGTTATGTAGATTTTCTCTTATGCTTTGTTCTGGGAATTTTATAATTTTGCATTTTACATCTAAGTGTATGGTTCATTTTGAGTTAATATTTGTGTGGAATCTGTGACTAAGTTTATTTCCTTATTTATTTATGTATTTATTGGCTGCATGTGAATTTCTAATTGTTCAAGCACCATTATTTTAAGTGACTATTCTTTCTCCTTTGACAACCTTTGCTCATTTGTCATATCAATTGACTATATTTGTGTTGTTCTATTTCTAGACTCTCCAATATGTTCCATTTATCTATGTATCTATTTTTTTTCCACCAATACCATGCTGTCTTGATTACTGCAGCTTTATGGCAAATTTTTGGATTAGGTAGTACGAGTCCTTTATCCCTCCTTGTCTTGTTCTTCAGTATTGTGCTGGCTATTCTAGACTTCTTTGCCTTTTCATAACAATTTTAGAATCAGATTCCCAATATGTATAAAAAATCTTGGTGGGATTTTGCTTGTTGTTGTGTTGACTCTATAGGTCAAGTTAAGAACAACTGACATCTTAACAATATGGAGTCTGCATATAGATATATGTACATATTTTGATAAATTTATATGAAGACATTTCATTTTTATTATTACTGATATAAGTGCATTTCCACCTTTTTAAATTTTATATTTCAATTTTGCATGGCTGGTGTATAAGGAAATAATTGGATTTTTGTATTGACCTTGAATACTGCAAATTTGTTATAATTGTTTATTAGTTCTATAGGTTTTCTTGTAAATCCTTTGGGGTTTGATGCATAGACAACCATGTCATTTGTTAACATGGTTAATTTTATTTCTTCTTTTTAAATTCATCCATTTATTATATTGTTTTCTTACCACATTACACAGACTAGGACTTCCAGTATGATGTCAAATAGTGTGACAGGGTGAGACAGGGCATACTTTCCTCTTCCCAAACTTAGTGGGAAAGCATCCAGATTCTCACCATCAATATGATGCTAACTGTAGAGATTCTGTAGATCAATTTTAGCTGTGGTATATTTATTATGTTCTCTTTTTTTCTTTCCCTCCTTTCTCTCTTTGTGTAGGTTTTTCCTGTCAATTTTAAAAAGTTCTTTCCGTTTCTAGTTTGCCAAGCATTTTAATTATCAGTGATTTTAAGATTTGTCAAATGCTTTTCCTGAACCAACTGGTATGATCATATTACTTTTTCTCTTTTAGCCTGTTAATACAGTGTTGATTTTTGAATGTTGAGCCAGCTTTGCATAGCTGGCATACATCATACTTGGTGGTGGTGTATAATTCATTTCACACATCATTGGATTTCATTTGCTAATATATTTTGAGAATTTTCACATCTATGCTCAAGAGAAACATTGATCTATAACGTCTTTTCTTATCATAATATCTTAATCCAGTTTGGATATTGGGGTAATCATGGACTTGTGGAATGAGGTAGAAGTGTTCCATCTAGCTTCTATTTTCTTGAACATATTGTAAAAAGATTACTTTTTTTTTCATAAATTTTTGGTAGAATTCACTGTGTATCTAGACTTGCTGATTTCCATTTTGGAAGGTTATTGATTACTGATTTGACTTCAGAAAGCAATACAGATTATTTATCTTCGTGTGAATTATAATTTATGGCTTTCAAGGAATTGGCTGCTGTTACCTAAGTTATCAAATTTGTGGGCATACTGTTTATAGTGTTCCTTTATTGTCCTTTTAATGTTCATGGGATCAGTAGTGATGATTCTCCTGTAATACAGAGAGTTGTTTGTTTGTTTTATTCTGTAATATGCTATCTCAACAGAGTTTTGAGACCCTGGCTAGAAACTGATCAATTCCCCTTTTTGAGTAGCTGATTAAATCCCATGAGAACCCCTTCCCTTATGGAACTGTCACACCTCAGGCCGTTATCCACCTAATCTAATCACTTGAGAGCCAGCTCCAGCTAAGTGAGAATAGCTCCTAACCCTAGAGACTGATAAAATTATTCAGACTAGCCAATCCACAGTGACCCTGTAAAATGTAGATATTCACATCCTGTTTGCCATACATGTTACCCACTAAAGATCCAGCTTGCCATTACCATGGCACTGTTTACAACTGCCTATGGGGTCTTTTCTCACAGCCTTCTCTAGTTCACGTCTGTAAGTAACAGAGTTCTGCATTCCATCTAGCCAAGTGTCATTCATTGTTGTGTCCTACCATTAAAAACAATTAAAATTTTTAAAAAACATTTGGTATAATGAGTACAGTGGCTAACTGCTGACTCCTAGGCATCTTCCTCAGGGGATTCCTCTTCCTTGAAAAAATGTGTTCAAACCACTGCCCTGACTGGGTGGATGGATTTCCTGCCTGTTGGAGAGCTTTGCTTTAGCTGAGTATGCTTGGTATTGTGTGGTCAACGTCTGCCTTATCTTGACCTTACCTAGTTGCTTCAGTGTGAAAAACTCCGTAATAATTATAATAAATGCAAAACAGTTTAACGGTATAATTTTCCAAGAACAAAAGCGTCTAGGTATGAGCACCACCTTAATAAGCAAAGGAAACTTGAACTTCACCCACATCCCCTAAGGCCCAATGTTACATGTGTTTTGACACTGGTCATAGAGCTTAGACCTTTTTGGGGGTGTATAAGGGACTGATCTCTTATTAGCTCACATTCTTCAGCCTGCCTTCTATCAAAGGCGACAGACGCATGACTCCTAGTTGGGAGAAATAATGGCTTCCCAGCATATAATTTTATGTTGCCCATGTAAGAACTGTGGTATTATCTGCCTTACTTGCTGTTGTTTTCCTAACTGCTATTGCCAGTGAACTTCTCGCTTCTGGACCCTTAGAAGTATCATGGATTATGCCCTGGGAAGCCAATATCTCAATGTTTATTACAAAAGGGGCCTCTGGATCAAGGGAACAAATATCTCATTCCTGCACTCCTCTTTTATCCCTTTCCCAACAGAATACCAACTAGTTATCCAATTGCTTAAATCATACAAGACTGCAGACAGTATGCTCGGGCCTTACTAAGTGCCACCATGTATCCACATGCAAAGGAACAAGGTAGGTAACTGCACTGTCCCAAGGAGAGGCTGCTATAGCTCTTTTTAATACAAACCTTGAATCCTTAGAGATGGACTGGGAACCCTTAAAATAGAGAACACTAGGAGGCAGGTGTCTGGGACTCCCCATACCCTTTCTTTATAACCACTTGGAAGGTCCACAGTATGAGTTTTGGGATGGAGACAGAAGCTGAAAGCCTTTAAACCAGAAAAGACAGAGCTGTAGTAAAGAGTAGTTTCATTCTTCAGCCCCTGGGTTGCAGTCTAGCAATTTTCAGCTGTACCACTCTGCAATCTATGCCCGTGTTACAAACAAAAATATAATCCTCCATGTTTCGAGGAGAAATATGGGTGATCTCCTTTGGTAAAGAAAAGCCATAGATTTAAATCCAACATAAACCCAAGGTTCTTAAATCATACAATCATTGCCACAGGGCAGGTCCCTAACCCTAATGATGATATTGACTTGAGGATCTCTAGTGGGAAAGAATTATGAATATTATCAAGATAAGGAGAATCACTCCCACCCTCTTGGCCTCTGGTAGCATGATCCCTGATACCCACTGCCTACTCAAAAAAGGGGGAAAATAAAAAAACCCTGGTTACAGGAGGAAAAATATTAAATAAACAAAATCTATGTGTATCACACACACATATATAGCACATATTAACATAATTATATATATGAATATACATACATATAATATAAATATATACATAATTATAAACAACATACATATATTATCATAATAATATATATTACATTAATAAAGTAACACATATATTAGCATATATTATTTATTATATATTATATATTATTGTATATTACTGTATATTATTATTTAATCATATATGATTAAATTGAAATCAAGGTCCATAATTTAACCCAATTAAACATTCAAAATGTACTTAAAATTTATTGAACAAAATGGTTAAAGTGGCACTTATTGACTTTTGCTCCTGTAAAACATAGGTTCTGAATTAACTTTACCATTTGCTAAAATGAACCAATTAGCAAAGCTTCATTGACTTCATAAGACAGTCTCCAACTTACAATGGTTGAACTAACAATTTTTTGACTTTACTATGGTATGAAAGCAATATGCATTCAGTAGAGACCATACTTTGAGCACCTGTAAGAACCATTGTTTTTCACTTTCAGTACAGTATTCAATAAATTGTATAACACTTTGTCATAAAGTAGCCTTAATTTTAAATTCATGTTGCCCAGTTGTAGGCTAATGTAAGTGTTTTGAGAATGTTTAACATTGGCTAGCCTAAGCTGTGATACTTGGTAGGTCAAGTGTATTAAATTCTTTTTCTGCTTACAATATTTTCAACTTACAATGGGTTTATTGGGGTATAACTCCGTTCCAAGTTGACAGAAATCTCTACTGGGGCTCAAATTACAGTTATACATGAGGATTCCACTAAATTTAAACATTGTGCTCTCTGTAAACTTAAGAGAGTAACAAAATATAAAATAGAGAAAAAATAAGTATGCTTCAATTTATAGCCTTGAATAATGTCCTAAAATATGCCTTAGGGCACATATATACTCTGATACAATGAGGAATAAATTAGAATTAAATTAAGTCTCTGGCACTTTACAAAACTGCTTGACAAAATGGGACTTCATGGACATCCAGTTAAAATAGTGACTATGGCACATTGTAAGTTAAAACAGGGTCTTCAAAGATGAAACTGTATTATATAGGATATTATTAATAAATAGATAATTTTCTCTATTGCTTCTTCATTTGATAGCCTGACTTTACCTGTTTTAAAATCTGGAAAAAATAAATAGTGCTTTATAATAGATTACTACCACCTAATGCTGTGGTTATAGCCATTAAGTCCCCCATATCTGCTACCCATTATTACAATAATAACCAACTTCACCTAATCAACAACCAGTAAATAGTTTGCTATTATAGAATAGGCTAATAAGTTCTATTCAGTGCCTACTTCCGAAACAGTCTCTTAGCCACAGTTTGTCTTTACCTTGAATAGGACACAGTATATATTTACTATGTACTACATTTTCCTTTCACCAGGAGTGCAGGTATGGTATAACAATGATGGTATACCATTGGTGTAACCTTGATAAGATTCTCCTCTAAGGAGAGCCATTTGACATACTCCTTAAGGGCATACTAGCCTAAGATCTTTTAGTTTGGTCTGGGTTATGAAGGCAAGATATTCTTCATTTTCAAATTTTACTTAATCTCACTGATGCTACTACTTACGAATCAGCTTTATTTAAATGGGGTACCCTTTTTTAAAAGGCTCTAGAATCTGTCCAAATTAAAATTGTCAGGCACTCCCTTTAATGTCTTCAGAGACTTCTTCACTTTAGAGGCTTTCCTCCTTTCCTGCCCCTGGAGTCTCTGGACCACACATGATGACTGCAAGCTGCCATGAATTTCTAATGCAAGAAACCCCATATCACCTTCATTCTATACACTCTTAGAGCAAAAATTGCTGGTCTTATACTGTGCTTTCCTGGACAGAGATGTTTTCGAAGACCCTGTCTGTGACCCTTCATACCCAGTTTCCCATTATGAATTAAACCACAAAAGGAGCACTCCACAAGCTCTGCAGAGTTACTGAGGCCTCCTTGATACAGAATATAGCAAAACCCTAGTCCTCTGGTGTATTCTACTTGCAGGAGGTGGTGGTCTCAATCTCTTGACAGATGCCATGGTTCTGAGGGAGGTTACAGCTCCTAAAGCTTCCTTGGGTATCAGGGGAGTCTTTTGGGATTCACTGAGTGAATAACAAAGGGAGTTTATAGACTGCATATTTCATTACCGCCATCATAACTATTGTTGCTGTTTTCTATCTTTTAACCAGAATGTTCCTGATAGTTTCAGAAGGGACTGAAGAATCAGGCCAAACCTCAGTCAGTCATTTTACCACTGGCTGCTCTGGCTAACAAATGACTCTATATACATAGACTAAAAAATAAAAATAGAAATGAGCCATTGCCTAAGAGTTGTTCCCTTTAGGGCAGATAATTTTGGGAATCCATTGCCTTGCAAATACTCAAAATATAAATCAAGGTCACACATATCCTTACGTATATTAAGGTAACAAAACAAGGTCTCACCAGGACACTCCTTATCACTTCAGAGTTACAGACATTACTGATGGTAATCAAGTCACATATTTCATTACTCAAAATATACAAGGTTGAACTCTTGAAAAAGACATTTGGTAAAATGTTCATCTACCTGCTAGGTCCTAAGCAGCTGGTTACATTGAGAAGCCTAGTGGGTTCCTCAAAGCATTTCTATTTAGATGAAAAAATTACAAATAAATCCCTAAAAGGGTCTCTATCTTGCCTCAGCTATAATCTTTCTTAGTTCAATGCCCCTTGACTGCTTCATACCAACCTAAAAACCTGCCCATTTTCCTATCCTAGATTTAGATGGAGATATAGCTCAGTTTCATGTTTTTAAAGACTCATTATTATATTAGATTCTTTACTAATGTCTCCTTATCTTTATAGATTTCTGATCCTGCCCCCATCCCATAAAGATTGGAGGCCAGATAAAGGGCATATCCTCTCCTGGGACCTGTTAACCATAGATTATCCATAAATGAGTCAGGCATCTACTCATTCAGTATGGGACTCATTTGAGCCTAAATTTCTACCACCTTAAAACTTTCCTCATTATTTGAGTTGTAAGCGATGGATAATTAATCTGGGCTGTGCCTCTTATCATATCCAGGATATTAAAATTAGTTATCTAGGGCCATTTTTTACAGACGGTAAGGAATATGAAGAAAGGAGATAGAAAACTCTAGTTAATAAATTAAAATCACATTTGGAGATAATAATTGAGTCAACATCATGTCCCAGAGTAACAAAACCAAACAATCCCTCCTTGATAATAATACATGCTAGAGAAAAATCATTAACAGGCAACAAAAGCCCATCAAGTGCCGCTGCACACCATTCTATTGACTGTTGGTCTTGTTATTATTGGTTTGGGTGTTTTCATTGGTTTGCGATCAGAGGGCCAAGCTCTTCAAGTAAGCCATTGTTTCAGCCAAGCATGGCAAATGCTGAGGCCCCACTGAATTTTGTTAATACAAGCCCTGCATTCAAAAGACATTGATGGCTTGCCAGTTACCACCAAATGGATGACTGAGGCGTAGGCCCCTAGTGATTGCCAAAATTGTAGGGCCTGACTATAGGCTAGTGCCGGAGCTCCAATCTCAGTCACAGATATTTTAATAGCCAAACAATTTGATACCCTATTATCAGCATACACCCAAATCAGATTATGTGATTTAAAACCTATTAGTCACAGAAATTCTATCATCCCTATCTGGGAAACCCTTGGACTATTGGCAACTTAGATTTGGCCACCTTTAATTGGGCCATGAAATACACCACTTGAGTTTCAGTGCTTTAGCCTATACACAACAAATGTAACAGATGCCAACATCACCTTTGCTCGCTTTGCACACACAACACCCTTTGATTAAAAGTTAAGCACAAGCTCCCAGAGATAAGACAAGTCAAGCTCCCAGGTTCAACATTCAAATTCAATATATGTGTGTATGTGTGTATGTGTGTATATATACATATACGTTTGAAATTGTCTGATACCAATTTTGTATTTAGAAATGGAGTACTACTGTAATAAGTAACTAAAAAAATTTTAGTGGTTTTGTAATAGGGCAGTCAGTGGAGGCTGGAAGATTTGGACACAAATAGATAATGTCTGAACTGACCTGTATTGACTATTAAAAGAAATCTGAATTTGGAAGATGCTGCTGGTGAGGGCTCAGAAGGAAGTTAGAAACAAGCATATTACTGAAAATTGGAGAAAGGGACCCTTGTTATGTAGTGGCAGAAATATTACTTAAATTTTGTCTTGTAATTGTGTAAAAAGTAAAACTTTTAAGTAATGAATCCACATATATGACTAAGAAAAACTCCAAGGAAAATGTCGAAGGTGCCATCTGATTTCTTCTTGCTTTTTATTGTAGAATGGAATGGTTAGATTGAATAAAGAACTGTTGAAAAAAAAATGAACCAGAACTGGATAATTTTGAAAATTCTCAGTCTATCTAAATGGCAAGAAAACTCACTAAAAGTTAAAAATCGCTGCTGAAAAATGTGAGAGAGAGAAATCAAACAGTGTAAATGTATAATTTTTACTAAAATGTCAGTAGGATCCAAAAGTCTGATTATTCAATCACATTAAATGTCTTTTCTATAGATTAAGAGATTCTTGAGATCTTAACCAAATCAGAGGACATCTAGAAAGTTTAAGGATGCTCTACTTCAGCCATCTATGCAGGAGACAAAGAAAATATATTATATTGAAAAGATTTGTGGATATTGCTTTTGTCTACTGGAGTTAACCACAGTGAAATCCAGGCAATACTTGTTGAGAAATTAATTTTAGCTGAAACACTGGGCTAAAAGGGCAAAGTATATAAAATTAAAATAAAATTAGTATAAAATTAATAAAATTACATTTCTATCACGAGGTGGAATGGGAAATCTACTTAGATGCAAACATGTGCTGCTTTTTATGAAAAAGAAGGATGACTCGAAAAGTAGAACCCAGAGTCCACAAGAAGGAACCAAGAGCAATAGATAACTTATTCTTGGGCCTTGAAAATTGTTAGACTCCTCAAATTTTCCCAGCTGGATTTCAGGATTGCAATAGGCAAAGAATTCCTGTCTAACTTTCATTTCACCCCAGTTTGAAGAAGAATGTCTCTACTTCTTACCTATGTCTCATTTATATCTATTCCCATATTATATATTGAGTGTGTTAAGCATAGGTAAAATGTCTCTTTAATTTCTTAGGACTGCAGATGGAAATCGAGTGTGCCCATGCTTGTTGAATAGATTATCCTAAGAAGACTCATGTTTAGATAAGAAGATTTTGGAATTTGAGATGATGAGACAATGAGATTTAGATTTAAATGATGAGATGTTGGATTTTGAGCTGATACTATAAGGATAAGGCTTTTGGAGACCATAAGATAGGTGAACCTATTCTGCATGTGGCAGGGACATGAAGTATTGGTGGCCAGAGGGCAAAGTGTGGTAGGCAGAATTCTAAGATGACTCCACTAATTCAAGCTCATGTTCCCTTTTCCTTGAGTGTACATTGAATCTGCAACTTGGCCATACCAATATAATATATAAAAGGTGATGGATTTCACTTCCTTGATCAGGTCATATATAAAACTTTGTTTTTGACAGAGTGGAGTAAAAGATTTTCTAGCTGACCTTGACAAGGTAAGCTGCCATGTTGCGAGAGGCACTGTGAGAGGGCCACGCGACAAGGAACTCATGGCAGCCTTTAAAAGCTGAGAACAATCCCTAATCAACAGTCAGCAAGAAAATGGGGACCTCAGTTCCACACCTGCCTGTATCTTAATTCTGCCAACATGATGTGAGCCTTCGTACTCTAGAAAGGATCTTGAGTCAGCTAACACCTTGATTTCAGCCTATTCAAATGGAGGGACCTGCTAAGCCTGTACAGACTTTGCATCGATGGAAACTGTGAAATAATAAATGTATGTTGTTTTAACATGCAAAGCTTGTGGTAGTTTGTTACATAGCCATAGCAAATTAATATCATTCTAATAATCATCAAATCTCAGGTGTTTGCATACAAAAAGCAAGAATTTTGTTTTTAATTCACAATTATACCTATTTCCTCTTTGATTTTAATGTATATGGCAATGAATTTTGCCTCAATTTTCTTGTCTGTGAAATGCAGGCACTGTTACATAATGTATAGTTTTTTAACTAATAGAATGAGATCCATTATTTCAAATCACTTAATATTGTACTTGTTCCATTATGAATGCCAACTAAAGTTAGTTTTCTTTTCTCCTTCAGCAGCAGTTTTGTCTCAAAATGAGAACACTACATTTAAATAGAAAATAAGAGACCATAATGTGCTGAGTGTGAAGTGGCTACTGAAAGCAAGAAAGACAGAAGCAGAAAGTGAAAGTGCTCAAGTGGGGATATGGGCTTAAGTGTTATTTATAGACACTCTTCCCATTGCACCTTACAATTCCACCAGCCACTCGCAGAATTAGCCATACTAGTGAATAGAGTCGGCTTGTTATTCTCTTGCAGTACTTGCAGAATGAAGATAAAGGACTGACTTTTGTTGCAAACTCGACTTGATAATGAGTAATAATTGCTAGCCAAAGGGTCTCTATATAACTCCTAGAAACACCTAAGGGAAGTACAATTAAAAACAAAATTTGAATCCTAAACATTTTCTCAAGTTAATGATAGAGGTTGTGTTCCATTGATAAGAAGGTATCGTTTTGAATGTTGTTAAACTGTTTTTTTAATTTCCATGTCCTCAAAGTGCATACGATTGAAAAATAAGTTAAAATAGCACATTTTTAATAGAAATTGAAAAAACAATTGTCAATTTCTTTTATGTCAGGTCATCACAGTCTTAAGCAGTATTTTATGAGATCCCAGTGCATCTGGTCTCTGGTTTGCAGTTCAACTTTATTGAGTTTAAAAATTAATAAAGGCTATGATTTTTTAAATATCAAGTTTAAAAATAACAAACTGGATTAACAGGGTGATTTTCTTTACTAGATAACTAATGGATAAGTATCACTTCATTATTTTCTTCACCAGCATTCTAAAATATGAAATGATATTTTTTCATGGAACTTGAACTACAGCAATGAAAGAACTTGAAATTAATATAATCAAGGTAGATTATGCAGCACCAGAATGAAACATTGCGAACATCAAAGCAACTGGATATTTTATTCATTTGCTCCATTTTCTACTTAGGAAGAGAGATGTTTCTTTTCACAGATGTATTTTCTAATCCCAGGTATTTCTCCATAATTTTTATTTATCTCATTATAAACAGTATGTCAATAAACATTTGATAAAAAGATTTCTAAAAGAGATATACTATCATGCATACAAACAGAACAGAGATAGCAGCTACTGGTTGGTACTCAGGATTCCACACCCCGGATCAATATATCCTCGAAGGTTCACCAGGAATTCACAAAAGTGAAGACTAAATTTAAAATAGTTTCTTTGAGAAAGGATAACAGCACAAGCTCATTTCTTTAACAGATTCTTACATGGGCATCTCTGTGCAAGAATCAGTGCCCTGATTGTTATCTATCAGCATCAATTTTTTTTTAACAACTCTGCAAGTCTTTCCCATTGCAAGAAATGTACTCTTTCACCTAAGACATAGAAATTAGCCTCAGATGCTATTTTTCACAGCTGCAGGAATAACTGGCTAGTAATTGGAACCTTGGAATTGAAAGTGAAGTTGTAACTGATTGCACCTGGGAGAGAAGGCCAATGAGTTTTCTTCTTATGAGAAAAATATTGGTTTAACAAGTTGATTCTTTGTAATTGTGGCCTACAAGGCAAAGGAGAATAATTAATGTATGTTATGTTGGCTGTCCATTGAAAAAATACCTATTGCTAACTACAACTGGAAATATGCAGTGTTCTGTACAATCCTAATAGAAACCATCACAGACATCATGTCAATTTTGCATATATACATAAATGCCAAAATAAGAACCTCAAATTTAGATGAAGAAATAAATTTAGGGAAAAATTCTAGTAACATAATTTAGTAAAATGTACATAACAAACATAAGCATAGAAAACAGCTTGTGCAAGAGTTATTTTGGAATAAACAGTTTGATGATACTAACAGTATTTTGAAAATGCTTCTGCACAGTTCAGTAATTTAAAAAATATATAATCATACCTAACAATTTAACCTCATATTTTAAAATATTGATGTCTGTTTTTTATTAATTTAATGTAAATGTTTGGATGTTGTCTCTATACCTGGCAAGTGTTCTTGAATAATGGTTGCTCCATTAGGCTTATTTTACTCATTCAAGTATAGGAGAATTGCTGTGTTACGCCAAATGATTCTAGAATATTGAAAATTATTGGGTTGTTTCTTAAACCAAAGTATAGGCTTGTAGAGGACAAGCACAGAAATTTAACAGCGTGAATCGAAATTGGCTGAAATGTTCTGCCAAATAAAGAGTTTAATAATAGAGCTACATGAACCTTGACTGCTTCCATTTATAAGATATTTGCAGAAACTTTTCCCCATTCGTGATGAATAAGTCTAGAAATTCTGATGTAACTTCAGTTTTCAATTAGACTCTAAACAAAATATGAAATTCAAGACATCATCTTTCTTACTGCTGAGATGCTCTCCTTATTAATACCCTATATATACTTAACTATTATTTGCAACAAAAGCTACTGCGACTTACATTCTAGCCACTATCATATGTGTAGTAGTCTTCAGGAATTCATTAGATTTCTGATGGTTTTGATGAGGAGGACTTGGTCCTAGGAACTTTTATCATAATATCCCTGAATTCTATTTCACCACTTAATGGCTTGAAGTAATATCCAATTGATTTTTTTGCAAACTTTTCGTGTTTCTCTGTTACATAGTGAACACTTGATTAAAATCCTTTGAAAGAATAAATGAATGTATGCCTAGAAATCAAATGAAGGGATTCATGCTCATTTCAGCTGTTTCCAAATAAGCTGTCAGAAAGCTTTGGTGCTAAGGCAAACTTATTTGAAGCTACAGTACTGACCCTAAATTATCTATTCAGGTGGTGAAACCTCATGTTTATGAGTGGTTCTGTATGAACAATAAAAAAGCCTCAGGAATTCATGAAGCTTAGGAAGAGCATAACAAGTTTTTAGGGCTCTGGAAGTTGTTGAATTGAAATAACTTCCTAAATGTTATGAGTATATGTACATTTATAGGAAGAAAATATCACTGTTATCAGATTCTGGAACAGATGCAGGAAACAAAAAATCATTAAGAACTATGCTTTTATGGAAAATATGTCACTTCCCTTCACATTGTTTTCTTTCACAAATGTTAATTAGGGATTTCATTTGTGGTTGAAGGGGAATTCATGTAAGATTCACAGAACATAAAATAGTAGGGGTTGAAACTAAAGCCTGTATTTGCCCAAAACCTTAATTCTTTCATGTGAAACCTAAGTTTTAAAAGGACTGCAGTTAAAAAACATGAATTTTTTAAAGTTTTTTTCTCTAATTTCTTAGAATCTTAAACGTTGGTACATTTTTAACAGTAAATGCAAAAATAGACTTAAAAGGATTAAAATGTCAATAAACAAATATTCCAGGAAATGTTTTCAGCATATTTACATGACACTTGCTACTGTCCTCAAAAGACAAGTAACCATGGTGATTAATGTTGATTTACACATGTTGGGCTTCTGTTTGTTTCTGGCAATATCCATTATGTTTGCTACACAACTTGGCCTTAAACACCAGGAAAAAAAGGCTGAGGGCCGAGACAAATTATTTTAATAGTATGCATTGATGTTTAATTAAGAAGCTGGATTTAACAAAGTGATAATCAAAAAAAATCTTATTTAAGAAATAAACTAAATAAGAAAAAGCTCATAAGATTTTGTCAAAACATTTGATGAGAGGATATTTCCTGCATAATGAAAACAAGGTAAATCATTACATGATTATCAAAAGATATTTTGAACTCTTAGCATCGTGCACATATTTACTATACAATTTCCCAATAATTTCTGAATGCTTTGGTTTTTAATAGAGCTTTATAATTATAAATCTGTAAACTCATTTGATTATTACAAAAAACCTGTGAGCTACACAGAAAAGGAATTATTTGCCTTCACAAGCCCCTTTTCCATTTTATTGGCTGGGAGATCAAGACTCAGAGAAAATATGTGATTTTTCTGCTGTCAAATAGTAATGAAGCTATTATGAAAATTAGGAATTTTAAGTTCAATAATATGAGAACTTAGTGTTTTGAATATTTTAAGATATAATTATCCAGAATATGATTAATATAACAAAAACCCATTCTCAATATTAAAGAAATAGATCAACAAATCTTACATAGTTACTTTTATTATCTTTCCTCAGTGTTGGGCCAGAGAGTCATTGTAACTCATATATTGCTAAAGATATATAAACTAAGTCTGATTTGTGGTGTTTCTTGAAAATATTTTGTGTACTTCATTCAGAGGAACAAGCTTATGGCCTGGGCCTTTACCCTGTGTTTTTTTACTCCTCATTTCTTCCTGCCTGAAATGCAAATGTGATTGGCTGATATGAAGAAATCTTTTTACGACCATGAGTATAGGTATGACGACCAACACATTAAATAAGCAAAAAATACAAAAAGTGTTTGTATGAGCAGTTGATTGCCTGCTTCCACCTCTATTGTTTAAACTACTGTTAAGCGGTTTTCCTTTTTGTTCTTTCAGTCTACATCAATCCTAACTGATATTCAAGTATATAGATTTTGTTTGTTTGTTTTTCTTACGTTTTGTTTTTAAAAGAGAAAATCTCTAACATCTTAGATTTAGGCATTCGTACCAAAGCTTTCCCATTAAGCATCTCCTAAAAATATTCTCTGTCTCTACTGTCCTAAGTGTTCCCAGTTATTAATGATTATTGTCTAAATGCCAGAAAATTCTCAAGAAGCTCTCCCTTACCCTAGTGATGCATAGTCCTTTCACTGAGGAAGTTTAAAATCTAGTGATACACAGATAATGTTATTGTTCTGGTCCAGGGCAACTGCTTTGTTATTAGCCATACTCTCTATGGTAATTTTTGTTTTACTGAAGCACATGACTCTCTGTCTTTCTGCTAGGGAAGGTGAAAGAACATAATTCAGAAACACAAAGCATAAATTTAAATCCAGAGTTAGTATCTAGTAATTTAACCCAAAGCATCTGTCAGGTTTTGGAAGCAAAGGTGGGATGCTGCTGTAATGTCACAGTTCCATAGGATATTAAACTGCCTCATGCACTGACAGTTGCCCATGTACATTTTAGTTGAACTAGTTCCAGTCATGCTATTCTAACAATAGTAATTATTAATAACGATAGAATACTGAAACATTTCTTTATTTATGTAATTTATGGAAACACAATAAATACACTTGTGTTTTTCATCTACAACAATTAATAAGTCCAGTTCAGTAACCCTAACCACATTCAGATTTCAGGATAGATAGGAATATAGTATCAACTGATTTTCAATAGACTTTTTGATATTTTCTGAAAAAATATAGAAAATAGGAAATTTATAATTTGCTGTTACATATATTTATATCAGTGAACTTCAGGTCATAAATAAAACAAGAAAAATTCAAGTTAATTGCTGGTGGATTCATAGATTTAATATGTTTCTCAATTTAAGCTTAGTCATATTATTTGCATGTATTCCTTCTATAGTCTGAACCATATAAAATCGTTATATTTATAGGTCAATGGAAGTATCAGTAATTTTATATAATTCAATCAAGTATTTGGTTTACCCTGCAGTACTTGGATGTTTATGTTATTCATATTTTCTTCTATTGTTTTTCATTTATCAAATGTTTATTGAGTACCTTGTTAATACTAAATAAGGTCCTGGAGTCTGGGAATTCAACTGTGATGACAACTGGGCTTTGCCTTTATTTGCAATACACTTTGCCTTTTGTTTTGTTTTGTTTTGTTTTTACCAGAATAATGTTTCTAAATCTCTTTGATATTTCATCGGCTGTGTCATTAGCATCTCTTGTATAGTTACTTCTGTGGTTTTACAAATATTTTAATTCTGTGATCAAGCCTCATATTAGGTAAATACACAACCCTAAAATATATATGGGTATTTAAGTAAAGAAACCCTCAGAAATCTATTGAATTTTTAGAAAAATCTTGTGATCTGAATTAACTTCAGAATAGTTAGCGTGCTAAATGTTGCATATAATAAAAATTCTAAGTTCGAATCAAATTTTATTAGAAAAAGCATTTGGAAATACTGACAATTCTTTCAAACAATATTGTCTTTATTCTGTTAAAATCTGTTGATTAATAGTTTTTTTTTTTACATCAACCCTTAGAGCTTCCTCTTTTATTGGCTGAAATTATCACATTAAAATAAATAAATATTATATATGAATACATTATATACGTTTATATTTATATACGTTTTAATAGTTTTACAGAGGATATTCTCAATATAATTTACCTCTAATTAACTTTGCTATTACTGTACTTTGACCAAATTGTGGGTAGAGATAAAAATAAGGAAATGGCTGCCAGTTTCTCAGTTTTTCACAAGGTTGCATTTGTGGGAAGTGTTGTTTAAACATACTAAGAGTTCAATTATGTTAGTTCTTGTTTTGTTTTGTAAAACATCCTTTTGTTCATCTTTTGTTAGTTATTTTCCAGGCATTTCTCACTCTGTAAGGATCACAACACTGTATTTTGAAGAATAACCTAAACGCTCAATTTCTAATTTAAGAATTCAAAATTCTGCTTTCTTCAGTTATATAACCTAAATGCACAATTTTAGAATTCCTTAATTTCTTTACCCTTCACCTGTTTCTGAGAATCTCCCACACAGGATACTCTCACTTAGCTTCTATTTCCCTTCACAAACTGCCAAATTTAAGACAGTAAATTGTTCTGTAGCAAGTTATCAATCCTGCTGTATTTGCCTTATAATTGTAGTTAAACCTTTGTTTCTGCTATCCCGTCTTCTTTCTATACCTAAGTCCACATCTCAGTGGCACTAATACACTGTGTTTCTTTATAAGCCTTATTGCAAAATATATAGTCTCCCATCTGAGGCATTCTGTCTATACATTTCCTGAGGCAAAAGACCATGATGTACTTTTATTACTATCATATGCACTTGACAGTTGACCCTTTCAAAGTCTAAAGAATCTCAGAATGTTGAATTACCTCTTTCTATATACTTCTTACTCAGGCTTATTTTGTATATTGAAGAATCAGATCAAAAGGTAAAATTTTTCTACCACACCTGATTTTACTTATATATTTTATAATTATGTGTTTAGCCCAGTGAGATAAACAGCTCCTAGAAGCTATGTCCACTTTAAAATAACAGGGATGATCAGAATTACATTGCACAGTTGTCATTAATAAAAGAGAAAGCTTATAGGAAAAGGGTGTTAACTGATTAAGAAAATGAGTTATTATTTTTTTAATTTAACTGTTTTTTTAAAAATATTATTATTATACTTTAAGTTGTAGGGTACATGTGCATAATGTGCAGGTTTGTTACATATGTATACTTGTGCCATGTTGGTGTGCTGCACCCATCAACTCATCAGCACCCATCAACTCGTCATTTACATCAGGTATAACTCCCAGTGCAATCCCTCCCCCTCACCCCTCCCCATGATAGGCCCCGGTGTGTGATGTTCCTCTTCCAGAGTCCAAGAGATCTCATTGTTCAGTTCCCACCTATGAGTGAGAACATGCGGTGTTTGGTTTTCTGTTCTTGCGATAGCTTGCTGAGAATGATGGTTTCCAGCTGCATCCATGTCCCTACAAAGGACACAAACGAAAATGAGTTATTTTTTAACTAGCAGTAAAAGACGAGATATAAATGACAGAAGAGAAAGGAATACAATCTAAAATTGAGAGGAAATACTTAATAAAAAGGAGGAATTATTTAATATGATTATAGCTGAAATGTAAAAATGAAATATAATCTGTATGTTGATATAAACATCAAAGTGCAAAGCATGTTAGTCAATGCAACACTTACCCAAAAATAAACTTGAGAAATAAATGTTTGCATAATTTTAATGATTATTTTAATAAAAATAATTTTAATAATAATAATAAAATGACAATTATTTTAATAGTTTAAATATGTTAAATATTTTAACATAATTCAACTTAATATTTTATCAAATATAGATCTTTCAATAAAGATAAGAAAGAAAAATGAATGAATGGATTAGAAAGAGAAGAAACTGATAACTGATTAATGGGCTATTCTGATTTGTAACATTGTCTCTTAAATATATAATTTAATTTTACTTCCATTGTTTTCAAAAGAAGAATATACATGTAAGTGGTATAAGTTAAGATTAAAGTTATACAAAGCATTTAAAATATAGTCTATATACAAAGCACTTAAAATATAGTTTAATTTAATCAGTTGAGTGTTAAAAACACTTTTTCTTCCAAAATGGACTGTGTGGGTAAATACAACCTGAAACATTTCTGTAATATTTTCTTAATAGAAGGTTTTAAAAGGTGGTAAAGAGCAATGACTTTGGCATCATAATGCCTGGATTCAAATTCTGATTCAGCTTTACTGTCAATGTGACTTTGAAAAATTATTGATCTTTTCAGTACCTAAATTCCTTGAACTGTACAATGTGAATCATACATTTCTTGATATATTGTAACTCTGGACTCATTAAATGTTAACTATCATATTTATTAAGAATATTGTTATTTTCTCAGAAATCAAACTAGGTTTTGAACCCAGGGACTGATATGCCTGGAAATTTTTCATTTAATCGAGTATATGTACCAGACATTTATTATGTGGAGGGTTCTGTTTTATTCTTTTTCTGCCACGTTAATAGCACCCGCAGTTTCCATCCATAGATACAAATAAAGAAAATATGACCAGCATCTACACAACATTTGAGGTAGAGGAAAAAAAGGTACGATTTTGAAGTCAGGGCACATTTTAAATGAATACATTCTTGAAGAGAAGGCCCCAGGAGTTTTGATATGTTTATCAGAAAGACATAATTAGAAATGGTAACATTTATCCCATGGTCTTCATTAATTGTATTTTATACAAAGGGAAATCAACCAACAGGGGAGACTATACAATGAGACAATGATGAATAAAGAAAGAAAAGAAGGAGGTACAAATGAAAGCAATAGCCTGAGGTCTGGCTCTATTTGTTGTAGGCCTTTGCCGTGTCTTCGTTTATGTTGATTTAGTGTAGGAGCTGGTAATTACCTCAGAAAAGAGTCTGACTTAGTGTACCTAAGGTGGGCTTCTAAATTCCTAACATCTCAACAATTAATAATAATAAACAAATTTAGAGCAGCACAGGTTAGATGTAAGGTTGTGTTGGTGTATATTCTCCATACAGAAAATTATACAATATTTGAACATGAAAAAGCAATTAAGGAATACACAACCAAAATTAAAATATGTACTCAAATAGAGTAACTTTTAGAGTTTTAAATACATGCAGAATCAAATTGTGCAACAAGTATAACAAAATAGGTCAGGAAGGTAGTTACAGTTGAAGCATTCTAAGGTTGCAGCACTAAGTAAATGTCAAACCAAAGGAAGAAACTGAGGCAAAATTAAAATAAGTAGATAGCTTATCTGGGCAAGGTTGAGGGCTGCAGCCCGGGAGACATAGATTCAAGTTGCCCTGAATACAAGCTCTGATTAGCAGTAGTTACAGCATCATAAATAAAATTTAGCTAATTGTTATATCTAGAATACGACACTAAATTCCTATAGGTTTTTGTTGTTGTTGTTGTTAAAGTACACAGGGAGCATTTACCAAAAGTATTGTATAATGGGCTGTTTTAAAGAAAATATTAACTAAATTCAAGAGTTTTGTGTATTAAAATTATGTGTGTTCTCTGATATAATAGGTTTAAGGTATGAATCAATAATTTAAGAATTAGAAATCAATCCTCTAAAGAATAGCAAATTAACCCCAAATAAAAGTGATAGAAAAAATGCAAAGTTAGGACAATATCAGAAATTTGTATGAAAAACACTTACATACAATTAAGAAAAAATTAACAAAACTAAATATTGGTTCCTTACAAACAAAATGGAAATTGATAAGCTTCTGGCAAGATCGATAAAGTACCATTATCAATATCAAGGATAAAAAGAGGACGTTACTTCAATTTCTGTAAACACTACAAATTAGTAAGAACATGTTATGAAGGCTGTATGCCTATAAACTTCAAATATTGGAATAAATAAAAAAGTATTTTATAAACAAAAGTTAAAATGTAGTGCAATATTTAATAGAAGAAGCAGACTATCTGAAACGAAATGGCTTCTCCTTTGAATATTTAAGTTTAGGTGTAAGACTTTCATTCAAAGAAATACTCAGGTCCAAATGGCTTCATTGATGAAATTTAGCAATTAAAAATAACCTCAGCTTATATACAATCTTCTAGAGAATAAAAAATAGCAAATAATCTTCAATGCATTTATGGCACCACCATAATCTGATACAAAATGTGGGAAGTATATAGTCTTTAAAACAGTATAGGTATATAGTTTTTGAAAAAGAATATTCAAGCCAATCTCTCTTAGGTGAAAATCTTAGATGCAATACCTAAACAAATAGTATATTATGAGAAAAAAAATTTACATATAAGGGCCAGAGACTTCTCAATTTAGTATAGCATATAAAATTATATGCTATAAATTCTAGAAGCTCACAGAACCCAAAGAGGATAAATAAGAAGACCACCATAGCTGGTACATTTTGGACAAATTGCTGACAATCAAAATTTAACAAAACTATTGAAAGCAGCTAGAAAGAGAAAAGGATAGTTTACTATAACAAACAATGAATTCAATGAGCATAAATTTATCATCTGAAATAGTTGAGGCAAGCTGGGCACGGTGGCTCATGCGTGTAATCCCAGCACTTTGGGAGGCCGAGGCAGGCAGATCGCCTGAGGTCATGAGATCAAGACCAGTCAACATGAGATCATGGCCATCATGGGGAAACTCTGTCTTTACTGAAAATACAAAAATTAGCTGGGCTTGGTGGTGCACGTCTGTGATCCCAGCTACTCGGGAGGTTGAGGCAGGAGAATTGCTCGAACCCGGGAGGTGGAGGTTGTAGAGAGCAGAGATCGAGCCACTGCACTCCAGCCTGGGCGACAGAGCGAGAGTCTGCCTCAAAACAAAACAAACAAACGGAGGAGGAGGAGGGGGAGGAGGGGGAGGGGAGGGGGAGAGGGAGGGGGAGGAGGAGGAGGGGGATGAGGGGGAGGAGGGGGGGAGGAGTTGAGTGATGTTGAGCATTTTTTAAAATATGTTTGCTGACCACTTGTATGTTTTATTTTGAGAAGTATCTGGTCATGCCTTGTGACCAGTTTATAATGGGGTTATTTGTTTTTAGCTTGTTGAATTGCTTAAGTTTCTTATAGATTCTGGATATTAGGTCTTTGTTGGATACACAGTTTGTGAACACTTTCTCCCATTCTGTAAGGCATCTGTTCACTCTGTTGATAGTTTCTTTTGGTATGCCAAAGCTGTTAGTTGATTTAGGTTCCACTTGTCAATTTTTGTTGTTGTTACAATGTTTTTTGAGGACTTAGTCAGAAATTCTTTCACAAGGCCATTGTCCAGAATGGTGTTTCCTAGTTTTCTTCTAGGATTCGTATAGTTTGAGGTCTTCTATTTAAATCTTTTATCCATCTTCAGTTAATTTACGTATATGGTGAAAGATATGGAACCAGTTTCATTCTTCTGAATATGGCTATCCAATTTTCCCAGCACTATTTATTGAATAGAGAGTCTTTGTCCCAATGCTTATTTTTTGTCAACTTAGTTGAAGGATTATGATTTTTTTCAATTTTACTGTTCTCTTTTTGCTAAATTTATCAGATATTATTTTTGTTGGTATTATATCTACTTCTTTTAAAAATGTCAAATATTATATTTTTGTGATATTTTATTTAAGCCCTTGAATTTCACTTATGAACTTTGAACTTTTATTTGACAGGTCATTTAAAAAAATTATTTAACTTCTTGAGCAATTATTTATTTACTGTTTTTTACTATTTCATAGTTCCTCTGCTTTATGATACAATTTGTGTATGTATTATTTTCCTTTCTTTTGTGTAGTATGCTTTTTTTCTTTCATTGTCTTAGCATTATTTATGATACAGTTACATTGTGGTTACTTCATCATCGTTAGTTATTTTTGAATAATGATCATGCTTTCTCATGTGGCTTTATCCAATACATGTTTAGAGAAAGGGCTAGGGTCAGGAGCTTGAGCATGGAGCTAATAGGATGATGCCTAATATTTCAGTTAATTTTCTCACCACATTTTGTGCTAGAGGTTTGACTTTGCTTCAGGCTAGCTTGCTGTCTTCCTTGTTGACAACATAGCACCTCTGTCAAAGGTCCTGTGGTTATGGTTTTAACACTGGTTTCCTTCAGCTGACCACAATTATGAGCTGCAAGGTGGATCATTGCTCCATTTAACAGGGTCCAGCGTTCAGTTTGCAATCCCACAGAGAACAGGAAAAGTTTAGTTGCTTCTATCTTTATGATGATTTTCTATCTACTTATGGAGAACTCTGACCACTGCATATAACCCTGAAGAAGTATGTCTCTATACTCAGCAATATCCCTGGATTGTTAATACAGCAGCGTATTTAAAAGCTGGTTTAATTAGTTTATAGTTTGAGGTTGTGAATAGTTTCTAGTTCTGCTAAATATTGAAATTTTCTTTTTCACTTTTTATTGCTACATTTTCTTTAATATATTATTTGCTTTGTATTCAGGGTGGTAAATACTTTTACAATGGCTTATGTTCTGCCAACTTTAACAACTGTTTTCTTTCTGTGTGTGTGTGTATGAGGTGTATATTAATCTCTTTCCTATCTTGTACCTGCATTATAAATCAGGAAAATAAATGTTTGCCATAGTATCACAATTCCTTTATTTCATAAAATTTGCTGAGCACTTTAAAATTTGATGGAGATTATATATATATATATATACACACACACACACACACACACACACAATAATTTTACCTACTTTATCTTCCCTAATAATTATGTTTTTTTATTTTAAAAAGTAAGAATACAGAATTAAAATTTGAATATTTAAGAAAAAGAAGTATATAAATTAACTAGTTTTCTAAACTTCTTGCTTGAGGGTAAACTCTGTAGTTCCATTAAATGTAATTTGTATATGTGAAGAATAGTGAGATCCATGTTGCTGTTACTGTTTTAACTTAAAATCATGATTGTAAATAATACCCCTAAAACAGTGGTGAAGCACGTAAGAACAGCTTTCCATCCAACAAATTCCCTAAATGGCTTTTCAATTTATAGCCAAATAATTGATATCAGAATTTACTATAGTCAGATTGTGACAAATATAATGGCACTGAGACCAGTCTATGGTTCTCAGACTGGCACTGCAAATGCATCCTAAGACAGTGTTTATCACTCCCCCACATTCGATTTCTTGGCCATCTCAACTGTACAATCTGACACTCTATCTTGATACATATTTTTTGCCATAATTTTCACATAAAATTCTTACTTTTAATGCATATTAACTCATTCTTTTAAGATATATTTATAATATCTATCTATACATCAAGCACTATTCTAGGCAAAGTTAACAGATCAAAATTTCTATTCTCTTAAGGATTATAGCCTGATAGGGGAACACAGACAATAAGTAAACAAATACATTGTATGTCAAATGATGATAAATGCTATGAAAAACAAAATTTGTGAATAAAGGCATGAAGTGTGTAGGGAGCCCTATTTTCAAAAGGCATGAAGTGTGTAGGGAGCCCTATTTTCAAAAGAGTGTTCAGAGGAGAAATCTCAGATAAGGTAACATTTGAACAAATGAATGGAAGAATTGATCCATGCAGATATCTAGGAATGACCTTTAAAGATAGAGGGAACAGGCCGGTCGCTGTGGCTCATGCCTGTAATCTCAGCAATTTGGGAGGCTGAGGCAGGCAGATCACCTGAAGTTGGGAGTTTGAGACCAACCTGACCAACGTGGAGAAACCCCGTCTCTAGTAAAAATACAAAATTAGCCAAGTGTGGTGGCGCATGCCTCTAATCTCAGCTACTTGGGAGGCTGAGCCAGGAGAATTAATTGCCTGAACCTGGGAGACGGAGGTTTTGGTGAGCCGAGACTGTGCCATTGCCCTCCAGCCTTCCAGCCTGGGTAACAAGAGCAAAACTCTGTCTCTAAAAAAAAAAGAAAAAAAAAAAGAAAAGAAAGAAAAAGAAAAAAGACAGAGGTAACTGAAATGAAAACTACTTGAATACTTAATATGTTTAATAACATCGAAGAGTATGTGTGACTAGCATACAGCGAGCAAATTAGGGTGTGGAAGGAGTTGATATCAGTAGTATCACGGAGCCAAAACATAGTAAGCACATTGGATTTTATTTTGAGAGTGATGAGAAAACATTAGAATTTTAGCAGAGATGTGGTATGGTATGCCATTAATCACTCCTTTTGCCATATTGAGAATTCCTGTTGTGGTGAGGTATTTAAAATGCCGTGAGTGTATTGGAGGGAAAGGATAATTCTGGAAATCAGAAAGCTATTGCAGTAAATCAAGATAGAAGAGAAGGTGGCTTGGAATGTGGTGGTGGCAGTGGTAGTGGTGAGAGATCAGATTCTTGATATATTATGAAAGTAGACTCATGATGATTTGTTGTTGGAATTTTTGTGGGAGAAAAATAGTAGTCAAAGATAACTACACAGTTTTTAACTGTAAAATAAAATAATAGTTTGCCATTAATAAATGTGAAAAAAGGCATGGGGAAGGAGCGGATTTGAAGGGTATAAGCCAAATTGGTACATGGAATAGACAGACGTACAAGTTGGGAATTTAGGAAAGGTCTGAAATTTAAAAATCGGTATTTATCAATAACTTACTTATATGGTATTTATGATCATAAGAATAAATGAAATTACCTACGACAGATGTATCCTGAGAAAATAGGAAGTTTGTAGTAGGTTCTAGAGTGTATCAAAATGTAAGGGTAGGAACAATGAACAGATTTCAAAAAGAGACTGAGTCCAGTGATGGAAGCGGGTAAAGAAAAGGGAATGGTATTCTCAAATTGGAGTCTGTTCCTAAGGCAATGGAAGGACAGATCGCAGAATGATTGTGTATAGAAGTTCCCATTCACAAGAGTTTTACTTCAAAGAGATCAGAGGAGTGGGAAAGGACCTGAACGAGAACAGAAGATGGTGTCTCTGTGTGTGTGTGTGTGTGTGTGTGTGTGTGTGTGTGTGTGTGTTAGGTTAGGGAATATTAAAGCCTCCTGTTTATATCCTGGTAGGGATGACTCAGTAAAAACAAAGATAAAAATAAATCATGATGCAGAAGACACTGGGCAATTTTAAATGCAAAGTCAATGAATGGGAAGAAAAAAGTAGGATCTAGTGCACCTGTGATATTGTTCTTATTCAGCAGCATGAGCTGTTCATTCTGGAAGGGGAAAGAATGCCAGGAGGCAGACATAGGCATGCTCATACAATTTGGAGGTAGAAAAATGTGGATATTCATTTTCTTATTACCTCTGTATTCTCAACATACCTGGAAAAAAATGCAATAGCTATAGCTAAGTAGAGGCAAGAAGTAGAGTACATTTGAAAAGACAGGAAACATTGTGGAGGATGGGAGGGAAATGTACTCTCTAAAAGTAGGAAAGTGAATTTAAAAAGTATTAGAATGATCAGACAGCACTGCGGGCACATTGGAGGCTTCTTGGCATGAATTTAAAGTAAGACTAGTTAACATGGCTGTTTCTCTATGGCTAAATTCAGCTACTTGAAAGCTGCCTCAACGAAATAAATTATGATGGATGAATAGATAGATAGATAGATAGATAGATAGATAGATAGATAGATAGATAGATAGATAGATCAGCTATGGATAGATAAAAATGATGTGGCCTGCTCACCAAATACAGATTAATACTTTGCTCTTTCTTTAAGGTCACATTCAACTCAGGCCCAGATTAAGAGCTTTTCCCAACTCCTCTATTTAATGGATATTTTTAAGGAAATTTCCATCTCAGAATTTTCTTTACTCTTAAAGAGTTTCTATATAGCATTGCCAAAGTTTTTGCAGACCAAATCCTTCTAATTTTGGAATTATTGCCTCAGATGTCATCTATCTTTCAGATAAAACAGCTGTTCTTACCTTACTCGTATTTTTAATTCAGATCATCAAAATACAAACAATTAAGTACTATAAAGAAAGTAAGCTTTATTTAAGAGATGAGTTTTTCTAATTTGAATCAAGATTGTACAACAGAAAGTTACCTTATTTTCAATTAGTAAATATATTAATTAAATTGATTCATTTTTCTTAAGTCATAGATTAGATAATTAACTATTTAGGAATGTTCGAGCAGTGTATTTTAGGAAAGTGGTTTGAACATATGGTATTATTTGTGTCCTTCTGTGTTTACAGCAGTGTTCCCCTTTTCAGGGAGGATACATTTCAAGATTCCTAGTGGATGCCTCAAACCTCAGACAGCACTGAGCCCTGGCCAACAAACACCAAAGTCACCCTTTCACTTAAAGGAAGCACTTGTGGTTTCCCTTTGGCATATCTAAATTGTCAGCCTCACTACTCTTGTGCTTTGGGGACATTATTATATAAAATAAGAGTTAGTTGAATACAATCACTATGATGCTATGGCACTAGATCTAGTAACCCAGACAGCTATTAAGTGACTAACAGGCAGGTAGCAGCTGACACAGTATGGATGCACTGTACACAAGGACGATCATGCCCCGATAAAGATGGATTAGGATGACAAGAAATTTCATCATGTTCCTTGGAACAGCAAGCATTTAAAACTTTAAAAAAAATTATTTCTGGAATTTTTCAGTTCATATTTTCAGATGGCTCTTGACCACGGATAACTGAAACTGTGGAAAGTAAAATCACAAATAAGGGAGGAATTATTGAATAAGGGAGGATCTACTCTGTGTGTGTGTGTGTATACTATTGTGTGTATACATATATATATTCTATCTTATGAAATATTTGAAAGATATAAATTTCAGATATATATGCATATATATACTTATATGTGTACATATGTGTGTGCATATATATCTCTCTCTCTCTCAAAATAATTGAAATTTGACTTAAGTTTTTGTGACACAAACACATGTACTTGGAATACACCCTTTGCTTTTTCCTTCTTAGGTACTTATCTTTTTCATCTTATAAAATATACATGAAAGATATATATTTCATATATATACACAAATATATAGTATATGTAATAGATATGAAATATGTATATGAAATATGTATCTGAAATATATAACATAGTTTTGCAGTCTGTGTGTATACGTGTGTATATATGTTCAGTATCTGAAATATAAATCTTTGAAATCTTATGAAATATATATGAAAGATATGTATATGAAAGATATATATGTTTCATAAGATTTCAAGGATATATATTTCAGATATATATATTCATATGTATTTCATAGGATTTCAAAGATATGTATTTCAAATATGTATTATATATACACATTATGTAACATTTATATATTTTGTATACATTTATACACACATTCATTATATTTCACATATTATGCTACTACTATACTACCTGACATATATGTGTCATATATATTTCATATGATTTTAAAGATATGTATTTCAGATACCTAACATACGTATATGTACACAGACTGCAAAACCATGACATATATTTCAAATATATATTTCTGATATATATACACATATACTATATATGTACCTGTGTACATGTGTGTATATATATATATATCTCTCTGAAATACATATCTTTCATGTGTATTTCATAAGATGAAAAAGTTAAGTACCTAAGAAGGAAGGCGGCAAACCCTGTATCTCAAGTACATGAGTGACAACAAAAACTGAAGTCAAATTTCAATTCTTTTGAGATTTAACTGCAAAACTAATATGATAATGTCATCTCCACTGTAAAGCTTTTTAATTGCCCCCAATATCTGACTTTCTGTAGAATACATTATGTCAATCACCTTACCTAACAAGTGCTTTGGAAAATGAGCTTTATGATGCAACATAAAATCCTAACTTCCTTTACAGGTTGGTTATTATCTTCTTTTTTTTCCATAAAAAGTATACCATAACAATATTCCAGGTAATAAGAAAGTTTTAATTAATTATATTTAATAAACCATCTAAAAAGGATTTTAGTTTGGATGAGACCTTCCTTCATCTTTTAATTTTATCATTGTATATTTAAAAATTAAAATATTATAAAAAGTTTTAACCGATTCGCTTTATAAAGACTTAATAAAAAGGGTAACTTTCATATTCCACTTTATTTCATTTGATGATTTCAATATTTGTATAGGTACAGTCCCAGGGCAGAGATGTTTTTGAATTGTAGGAGGAAATGAAAGCTTTTCAAATATTTGTATTTGCCATGTTACACTTAAGTCAAAGATCTGTGGTTGATATACAAATGTGTACATATATTAAACATATTCAGGGTGTTAGATCATTACCTCATTCCACAGAGAAGGAAAAGTGTCTGCACACATGTTGTTCCCCCACTCTAAAAGAAGTGACCACTCTTGAGCCACATTAGGAAAGGAGCTGCCCTCTCCTAACCCTGTGCATGCCCTGACCCCAGAGGCATGGACAATCCATGAGTACCCACGCTTCAGACTGGGTTCTATGGCTGTAACCAGTCCACCCAGGTCCCAGACACTAGAGCTATTGCCATAGCCATTTAGTTCATACCACTGACCCAGAGTCACGCTTGTGCTGCATATTCCCATGTTCTCGGCACGGGCTCAGCTGCCTTAGCAAACTAGACCCTGCCACAACCCTAAAGTTCTCTAACTCTCTGCACACCAGTGCTCCCATTTTTGACTCCCCTGCTATGTTACAAACATCTATACCTCACATACTGAGAGCACTACGGCACTAGGAGTGGCACTGCCCCAGGCACTGAAATATACTGGTAGGCCTTGCCTTGATCACAGAGCCACTGAAACTCTGCACATGTCTGTGCTCTCAGAAAAAAGCATGCATGAACTTCACATACAAGTTATATGAAAACAGACAGTCAGAGGAGAAAAAGAAAAAAAAATGAATAAAGAAAGCTTACAGAATTTATGGGTAGGTGACTGTCAAAAGAGCAAATAGTTAAGTCATAAAAGTTCATAAAAAAGAAGAGGAAAACAATGGTGTAAAAAGCTTATTAAAATAAATAATAGTATAAACCTTTACAAATCTGGGGAAATATGTAAATATCCAGGTGCAGGAAAGTCAAAAGTCTCTAATCGGATTCAATCCAAAGGAGACTCTACCAGAGCATGTTATACTCAAACTCTCAGAAACCAAAGACAAAGAGAGGATCCTGAAAGAAACTTGAGAAAAGAAGCATATCACCTATAAGGGAGTTTCAAGAAGTGTGGCCATATGCTTCTCAGCAGAAAATCTATATGCCAGGAGAGAGTGGGTTAAAGTCTTCAAAATGCTGAAGGAAAAAGATTATCAAACAAGGATAGTGTACCTGTGAAAGTTGTCCTTCAGAAATAAAGAGATGAAGTCTTTCTCAGAAAGTTCCCTCAAAATATCCAAATGCATTCTATGAGTCCAGCATTACCCTTAAATCAAAGTATGTTACCCTGAAATGCAAGGGATCTATTATATATTATGGTGACTACAGTTAATGAAAATGTATATTGAAAATTGCTAGAAGACTAGATTAAATGTTCTCACCACAAAACAGTGATGAACATGTAAGGTAATGTATATATTAAATAGCTTGGTTTATCTACTCCCGATGTGTGTCTGTGTGTATGTGTGTTTTGGAGATATGTATATATCTCAAAATATTATGTTGCACATTACAAATATGTTCAATTTTTACTTCTTAACTAAAAAATAAATTTTACAAAATTATAAGGTAAAACTAAAATTATTTAATATTGCATTGTGAAGTATATTTAGGAAAAAATAACTAATGGGTACTAGGCTTAATACCATGGTGATGAAATAATCTGTAAAACAAACTCTATGACACAAGTTTACCTGTGTAACAAACCTTCACTTGTACTCCTGAACTTAAAAGTTAAAAGAAAGTATAATTAAAATATTTTAAATATATATATGTGTGTGTGTGTGTGTGTGTATATATATATATATATATATTAGCAACACAAAGGTGAATAACCCTAAGTAATGCATTGTTTTTGAAAATGAAGATGGCTTTAGACCTTTGCTTTTAAGAATACAAAAATAAAATGATTTAATTGCATAGTCAGCTACAATTAAAAAATAAATTTTGACTTAGTACCACCCTATGATATTTGTGGGGTGAGGCATGAATTGAAATGAATTCAAAACATTGAGTGCCACTGTTATCATTGGAATTCTTCAGTCCCTATCTACTAAAACACATAGATGAAGTTTCTAAACAATAACATCTACCAAAGACAAAAACTGAATAAATGTTTTATTCTATCAATAAGTAATAGTCATCTATAAACAATCTATCTCTTTAAGATATACACTTATAATTAAAAATTTGCATTTTAGCTTTAATGCTTTTTTGTGAATATCTATTACATTTTATGTTTTTTAATTCAAATGTTTATAAATGGTAATACTAATAACTCAATGTAAAAGAAATGTTTAAAAAATTAAAGTCACGTGATAAATACATTTTCATCCACTTACATATTTCTTTGTAAGGAAATATGATGGAAATCCCAAATCATATTTATCATAATAAAAATATATTGATGAAAAGATTATTTTAGTAAGTTATAATGCTATTACTTTATATGAAGCATGTTATTGACAAATATCTATTTTAATCATATATCAGACGTTATATTTTTGCAGTAATATAAACTTTTAATTGTATAATTTAGATATAAATCTGAAGGTTTAAAAAACATTTTGCTTATATAAATAAACTGAAAATAACTAAAGATACCAATTTAATCAGCTATCTACTTTTAGTATTGGTAAAAAATAAGCCTATGTTGATTTTTAATATTTTATTAGTTGAAAGTTCTAAGAAATAAAACATCATTACACTTTGTAGAAACTAGCTTAAAGGCAAAATTAAGTATGGCAGGGAAAGTTAATACTCATCAATGTCTAAAATGCTCTGTGACCTTTCCAAGTCTTGCAGTTTGTGTGGGAACCATCTTACTAATTTTGAATTGTGAGAGTCACTTCAGGTCTGAAGCAGTTAAGAGCATGGTTGCTTTCTCCATTTCTCTTTTCCCTTCTTCAGTAACCTTGGAGGCCTTTTATGGATGGTAGAGCTTAATTTTGGAGGGGAATCTACAGTCTTATTAAACTTATCTGTGCAAGAAACAATATTTGTGGTAGTAAACAACTTTGATTTTAGGGTATTTATTACAGCAGTGTACATTATTTTGATTAATACCAGCAACCATATTTTGAAGTGAAATACCATCAAAATAACACTCCAAATAGGAAACATTAACTTAGTGTTTGGACAGTGAGCAACAAGAAAATGTCATTACAATCTGAAAAGATAAAAATGCATGTATTGATGTTAAAGTATTTGGTAAATGTATCATTTATTATAACTTTTAAGGCTCATGTGGAGCATAATAAAATGAGTTAATGATAACTTGCCATATTGGAATATTTTAACCACAGCAACATGGAGCCTCTACTGAAACAAAGAACACTGAGAGAGGAGTAATTTTGGTGTTGGTGCATATCAAAAACTCAGTTTTGGGTATTCTAAGATTAAGGTGCTGTTTAAACAACCAGAGAAATAGATTAAGAGATTCTTGGGTATGCAAATCTAGATATCAAGAAGCAGGTGTGGCTAATGACGACATTTGAAGCTGTCAACACACAAATGGAATTTAATACATAAAACTCAATAGGCTTACCAAGAGAGTTGTAGTGAGTATAGCTTTAAAAGTTTAGGGATTAAGCTCTAGAGTTTTCAAATATTTAGAGGATGGGATATGAAGAAGAGTAAGTGAAGAATAAGTAAAGAATAAGCAGAAACAGTCAGTGTAGAAGAAGAAAACACACACACACACACACACACCCCCCACACACACGGACAGAGAGAGAGAAAGAGAAGGAGAGAGAGAGAGAAGATAAATGAGATCCTGAATGTTAAGTAAGGGTTTCAGGAGAAAGAATGTTCAGATCAATTTTGACAAATGCTGCTGATGACTGATCTAGAAACATGCGTATCATTACTAACCAGTGGATTCGACATGGGAATATTGAATAGATATTGGTACCCTTGGTGATGAGCTAGGAGCAAAAGTCTGATTGCAATGGTGAAGCGGCTACATTGACTCAGATAAAATATCTGGGGTTCGTTGTCATGCACCAGGAAAATTTAGGACACAGACACACGTGAGGAGTTTAGGAGCAGAGGTTTAATAGGCAAAACAAAGAGAAAGGAAAACAGTTCTCTCTCTAGTGAGAGAGAGGGAACTTCTGAGAGGAGAAAAGACAAGCCTGCAGTGGATGCCCTGGATTCTATTGTCAGTCTTGAGGAGGTGGTGTCTGATTTATGTAGAGTTCACAGATTGGTTCAATCACGTGTGACATTTACCTAGCGCTGGGGTAAGTCTGGTCACCCCACCCTGATCCTATGCAAATGAACTTTCCCCTTGGCCAGTGCCCTCTTGCCTACTCCTTACTGTAAACATGGCTGGCAGAGAAGGGAAGATGGGCCGTCATTTTGAACTTGATTGGCTCAACTGTCAGCATCTCTGACTGAAGCTCAATTTTACAGGTTGTTCTTTGTAAGAAAGGAAAGTGATTTGGGTCTGCTTTTTTATTAAAAGGAAAACCTTACCTAGGACTTCTGTACCTTCACTATCTGCCTAAGTAATTTTTTTTTCCCCCTAGAGGGAGTCTCAGTGGCACAATCTCGGCTCACTGCAATCTCCGCCTCCCAGGTTCAAGCGATTCTCCTGTCTCAGCCTACCAAGTAGCTGGGATTACAAGCACCCACCAACACAACCGTTAGTATTTGTATTTTTGGTAGAGACAGTGTACGCCATGTGGGCCAGGCTGATCTGAAACTCTTGACCTCAGGTGATCCGCCCTCCTTGGCCTCCCAAAGTGCTGGGATTACAGGCATGAGCCACTGCGCCCAGGCAATAATTTTTTCTTAACTCCTTTATCAGTGGTGTCCGAGAGAGAGAGAGAGAGAGAGAGATAGGAGACAGTATTATGAACCTACATTTTAATAACTGTTGCTGTAAAAGTAATGAAAGAAAACATATTTGAAGTTGAAAATTGGGACAAATAATTTTGTATCTATTAATGCAGTAAAAATAGCAGTACATTTGTAGACTGGTGGGAATATTCCAGTAAAAAGAGAAAATTAGAAATACATAAGAGATGCAAAAATGCTGGAACAGCTTCTAGCATAGCTTGAAGTCTCAAGTGTAAGGACTGTCCTTAGCTAGTTTATTGGGATGTATACAGTAACAGCAAAGGAGGGGAGAGAATGCACACAGATGAGGAGAAATTATATAGATTTCAAATTTATTTTCCGTTTTGAGCTTAAAAATACCTTAAATCCTTAAATATGTGACTCTGGAGTATTTGTGTGAAAAGGGCTGTTAAAGTAATTCACTGAGGCTGGGCATGTTGGCTCATGCTTGTAATCCCAGCACTTTGGGAGGCTGAGGCAGGCAGGTCACTTGGGCCCAGGAGTTAGAGAGCAACTTGGGCGACATAGGGAGACATATTTCTACACAAAATTAAAAATTAGCTGGGCATGTTAGTGTGTGCCTGTGGTACTTTAATACCAACAACCATATTTTGAAGTAAAATACCATCAAAATGACAATCCAAATAGAAACATTAACTTAGTGTTGGGAAGCTGAGGTGGGAGGATCTCTTGAGCTTGGGAAGCCAAGGCCGTAGTGAGCCCTGATTGCACCATTGCACTACAGCTTGGGTGAGAGCGAGACCTTGTCTCAAAAAAAAAAAAAAAAAAAAAAAAAAAAAAAGAAGAAAAAAAGGAAAAAAAAGCAAAAGAGCAAACCTAGGAACAAAGATGGAAGTTACATCAAGAGATTTCAGTTAATCATGAAAAATGATGTTAGAGTAATTAAAATTGATTTAGAATACTATGTCCTTGGAAATTCTTTAATAATATACTTTAAAATAATATTTTGGTTTGATTAGTTCTAAAATTCCTTTCTATGTGGTAAAGTCTGCCATACCTTTTTTACAGATGAAAAATATTTAATAATTTGACTATATTAACAGTTTTGTATGGACAATAAATGAGTGCTTCACTAAGCCTTGTGGATTCCCTTAATCCTGTCTTCACTTTGTATATATTCCCTTCATTAACAACTCTGTATTGAACCCTTTGGGTGTGCCAGCTGTTTTATGTCAGGACGTTGACTGTTACATATGTTTTCTCCTATTAAAGTCTCCAAGTTTTTACATCTTATTCTCTCTTCTTTCTCTGGACCTTTCAATATCATGATACACTAATGAACTGAAAACACTGTTGAATTATGGAGCTCCATAAATAGAATCTTAATCATCTGTGACATGACGTTGAGGCCTCTGAGTCACAGGTAGTTTCTAGATTGTAGAACAATAAATTCTACCACTACAGCAACCCAATAGTATACTCTTCCCTGAGTATTAAATGAGAGAACTGTTATCAAAGAAATTTTAATGAAAATTTGGATCTATGTTCCAGGGCCACTTTGAATGTTTTCTTTGTGAAATGCAAGAATATAAAATAAATTAACACAATAAAATAAGAATACATTACTATGTACTAGTAATTAATAGTAATTAATTACTAATTAATTCATTCTGTGTTGAATATTACTATTCCCTAGATATATATGCTTAACATCAAGCTTGTCCAACCTGTGGCCTGTGGGCCTCCTGCATCCCAGGACAGCTTTGACAATGTCCCAACACTTTTGTAAAACATTATGAGAATTTTTTTTTTTTTTTAGCTAATCAGCTATTGTTAGCATTAGTATATTTTGTGTTGCTCTTCTTTCCTGTGACACAGGGAAGCCAAAAGATTGGACACCACTGCTTTACCTAAAAGTATCAAGTAGGTTATAATTTAAATCTTTTTTAGTATTTAATCTCAAATAATTCCTATTTCTCTCCTCCTCCCCTTATAAAAAAGGATGTGATATTAAAACTATTTTGATGTTTGTCTACAAGGAGTCAATAATAATGAAGCACAGTAAAAAAATACCAGTGATTAAATTGTATAAAGACTTATGTCCGATTGAGGGCAAATAGTGTTAACAATTAAGATTTTGTTCCCTACTCTTCAATTCTAGTTCAGAACTTTCCCCTGATTAATTTTAATGAAAAGAATTGAAGCAAAAGTTTGGCAATAACACTTCTTCTGTCTTTAAAGCAGAATGCCCACATTTAAGTTAGGGCCACACCCAACTCAGACTCATACTGTTTGTTTCTAAGTCATACATTCCAGAAATATAACCATAAAGAAAAAACAATAAGCATGGAATAAAGATTTTTGTACGTTTTTCTTAACATTGGAAGGATGGAATACTGTATTCCTAGTGATTATGCTAATAAAATTAGTCATCCCAAGCCCCAGCAACATTAGATAGGTAGAAAAATATATACAATATATATAGCGAAGAGAAATAATAAATAAGCTAGAGACAAAGTAATTGCCAGAAAGTTGGAGAAAACGGAGGTTAACAGAGAAAAATAACAAAGTAATATCACAGGGAGTAGAAAGAATTGAGTGAATATATCCAATGAAACCATAAATCAAGATCAACAAACCTTACAATGAAAAGGCTAAAGTGAAAAATAAGTCCCTTGTAGACAGGGCTTGTGAACAAGCTCTAAAATATCCTATGAACTTAGACAGGCACTTTGGGTAATCTCTTACAGGGTCAAAAATAGCTGTCTAAATGTTGCTTTAGAAAAGAATGATTAAACCAAGAACAAGACAGAGAAATAGACTAACAGGAGCCTCCAGAAGAATGAACTAAATAGCTCCCAATCAAGATGGACCTAAAGGACATCAATTAAATAAATGTTCATATTATATTCTTTATTTAAAATACTAAAAATTATATTTCTACATAATTGGCTTAGGGAAATCTGATTATGTATTATTTATATTTTATACATTACATGAGTTTGAAAAATGCCATCTTATGTACATTTCCAGTGAAAAATTTATAACAATAGATAACAGTAGTATTATTAGTTTTAGAAATTTCTGAAAACAGAGTAGACCCTGTCTTTTGCTCACTGTCTTAGTGCCCAGGAAGGAGTTTTCATTATCTAATAGAAGATTCTTAAGAAAACCTTAGTGGCCTAACAATTTGACAAAAGATAGTCATCAATATATAATTACTCTGCAGGTAGGGAAAAGGGAAATTTGGAGTCCACCTGCACGTCAGAATGTTAACCCACAGTTCAGGGATACTAACTCCATGAGGAATCACATCAAAACATTTTTGGCACCAATACAATTCTGTTCTAAAATTTTAATTATAAACATTGGTGAGTTTGATGTATTTGATAAATCCCAGTGTCCTCCAAAATTAAGTAAGATGAGGATTTCTTTTAATTAAACATATTATAAAACCCTGAGAATGCTTCTGAGGCTACAAGAGATTATATGGATTCTATATCTCAGTTGGAGACAAACTGATCTAAGTTGAAATTGAACCTTTAAATAAATTTTATTCGCAATAATCTTAGCATTGCAATACGAATAAACACAAAGCAATGTAAATATTTACCTTGCTTTTTATCATAAAAAATAATAAATTATACTTATGTGTGCAATATATTATACTAATTATATTAATTAGTAGACACAAAATTAAGCAACAGTCATGTAATATAGTCAAATCTAAAGCTATACAAATGAAGTTTGAAAATATAGAGGAGAGATAGGCATTATCCTCCTGCATCATAAAATGAAAATATAAAATTGCCATGTAATTTCCCTGAGTAAAAAGTACATAAAATGTCAATAAAATATATTAATGTAACTTCAGGGCTGATCAAAAGCAAACAAAAAATTCAAAAACAAGCAAACAAAAACAAAAGAGAGAAAGCAAAAGCCATAAACTTATTTGTAGAGCTCTTGCAAGTAATGTAGTAATAGTTTCTGAAAGAGGGAAATACCTTCTCTAGCTGCCAAAGATCACAGTGCACGTAATGCATCCTCTACCCTTATGCTCTTCTAATTTTTTGTTTCTATTCAGATCTGTCTGCATGTTAACTATGGTAACTCAAACATCTCAATAGGAGTACAATTATACTTATCTATTGAAAATTAATAACATCCACCTTGAAGTGCATATACTAGTCTCTGGAATCATAGTTAATATGACTTCACCCCTAAGAGTCATTCTCAGTCTATGGGTAAACAATGCTTCTGTCTTGAAGACTGAGAACCAGAACCTGAGAAGTGGTTAATTCCACAATGTCCTGCCAATATTGAGGACTTCTTCAAGGCCACTCATCCCTCTCTCCTCCAGGCACTTTGGCATGGCTTCAATTTCAAAATGGTCCCAAATTTAAATAGTTACGGAAAGTCACAGAGAACTCATGATGAAATACAGTTAAATTTGTTTTTATTATTTGCCTCTTTGTTCCACTTCTTCATTTTCTATTTTCTTATTTTGTTATTCTCCCATTCACTCTATATACCCATTTTCTGTAAAACAATCATTTTAAACATATGCATTGAATGATCTGCATTTGTCAGATTTGCATTTTATGTAATATTGTGGAGTGATTTTTATAATACAACATAAGATGAAATCTCATTGCTTTCTGGATTTACAAATTGCTAACACAGCTATTTCTTCCCTGATAGCTACTGCAGAAATCTAATACATGCAGAGGTAGCAGACCAATCTGAAAATACCAACTGTTGTAGGAAAGCAAACTTTGAGATATGGTTTTATCCTCTGGTCCATTAAATTATTCTCAATAAAAAGTAATATTTGACTTTCATGCAAAGCAAATTGAGGTATATTTAATTCTGCCTAGCAAAGGTAGCAACATTGATCAGAGCATATTATAAAACAATTGGGAATCTATTTAGCTGTAATTTGTAAGACAGATTCTTTCATTTTCTGTTTACTGTGATGTCCATGAAAGAACCTTAGGACATTAAAATATAATTCATGAAATCTCAACAGATCACTGATATGATTAGACTTTATGTCCCCACCCAAATATCATACTGAATTGTAAACCCCATAATCCTCATGTGTCTAGGGAGAAACCAGATGGAGGTAACTGAATCATTGGGGAAGTTGCCTCCATGCTGTTCTTCTGTTTCCCATGCTGTTCTCCTATTTTCATGGTAGTGAGTGAGTTCTCACAAAACCTGATGGTTTTATAAGGGGATCTTCCTCCTTTGTTTGCCACTGTCTCTCACCTACCACCATGTAAGATGTGCCTCCTCCCGTTCCACCATGATTGTAAGTTTCCTGAGGCATCCCCAGCCCTGTGGAACTGTGAGTCAATTAAACCCCTTTTCTTTATAAATGATCCAGCCTCAGGTATGTCTATATAGCAGTAGGAAAATGAACTAATACAGTAAATTAGTACCAGGAGTGGAGTACTGCTATAAAGATATCCAAAAATGTGAAAGCAACTTTGGAACTCTGTAACAGTCAGAGATTGGAACAGTTTAGAGGGCTCAGAAGAAGACAGGAAGATGTTGGAAAGTTTGGGACTTCCTAGATACTTGTTCAATGTCTTTAACCAAAATGTTGATAGTGATATGGACAGTGACGTCTAGGCTGAGGTGGTCTCAGATGGAGATGAGGAACCTGTTGGGAACTGGAACAAAGGTGAGTCTTGCTATAATTTTACAAAGAGACTAGTGGCTATTTTCCCCTGATCTAGAGATCTGTGGAATTTTAACTTGAGAGAGATGATTTGGGGTATCTGGCAGAGGAAATTTCTAAGCAGCAAAGTGTTCAACACATGACCTGGCTGCTCTTAAAGTGTTCAGTCTTATACTTTCACAAAGAGATGGTTTGGAATTGGAACTTATGTTTAAAAGGGAAGCAGAACACAAAAGTTTGGAAAATGGTAGCCTCACAATGCAGCAGAAAAGAAAAACCCATTTTCTATGGAGAAACCCAAGCTAGCTGCAGAAATTTGCATCAGTAATGAGAAACCAAATGATAATCACTAAGACAATAGAACAAATGTCTCCAGGGCATGCCAGAGGTCTTTACAACAGCCCCTCCCATGACAAGCCTGGAGGTTTAGGAGAAAAAAATAGTTTCGCGGACTGAACCATGGGTCTTACTGCTTTGTGCAGTCTCAGAGTTTGATGCCCTGCATCCCAACCATGGCTAAAAGGGGCCCACACACAGCTCAGGCTGTTGTTTCAGAGGGTGCAAGACCCAAGCTTTGGCAGGTTACATGTGGTGTTGGGCTTTCAGTTGCACAGAAGTCAAAAATTGAGGTTTGGGAACCTCTGGCTCAATTTCAGAGGATGTATGGAAATGTCTGGATGTTCAGGCACAAGTTTGCTGCAGGGGTGCCGCCCTCATGGAGAACCTCTGCGATAGCAGTGCAGGAGGAAAATGTATGGTTGGAGACCCCATACAGAGTCCCCACCATGGCACTGCCTAGTGGAGTTGTGAGAAAAAGGTCACTTGCACTTTTGAATTAATGTTGAAATGAGTTAAGACTTTGGGAAATTGTTGGAAAGGCATGACTGTGTTTTGAAATGTGAGGATATAAGATTTGGGAAGTACCAGGGGTGGAATTATATGGTTAGGCTGTGTGTCCCCACCCAAATCTCATCTTGAATTGTAATGCCCATAACCCCCACATGTCTAGGGAGAAACTAGGTAAAGGTAATTGAATACTGGGGGTGGTTTCCTCCATGCTGTTTTTGTGACAGTGAGTTTTCACAAGATCTGATGACTTTATAAGGTGCTTTTCCTCCTTCACTCGCCACTCTCTCTCGCCTGTCTTCATGTAAGACCTGCCTCTTCCCCTTCTGCCATAATGGTACGTTTTCTGATGCTTCCTCAGTCCTGCAGAACTGTGAGTCAATTAAAACTTTTTTCCTTACCCAGTATCTTGGGTATATCTTTATAGGAGTAGGAAAATAGACTAATACAATACAGAAGATGGTAATATGGACTCATATTCAGGAAATTACTAAATTATGTGGATTTATGTTTTTTTTTAAACCCACATTGCAAGTCCTCTGGGAAGGTTTCAATTGAATATTAATCTCAGAATTTCACAATTTCTGATTTGAAAATAGATGTCTATATATAAAGTAAAATTGTTCTACAATTCTATTAGTGGTAGCTTTGGAAACTAACCCTCACTAAAATAAATATCAGTGTTTATGTAATGGATTAATGAAGATTTCATCAGAAAATGGGTTGTGGAATGAAAAAAATAATTATTCTCCCAAGGAAAGGCTCTCTATGATAATTTTCTCCTTATCCTCAGGATAACTATTAACATAAATACCTGATCACTTGAGGACATTTATCAGTTCTAGAAAGTTCTATTTGAGGTCTATTATGCAGTTTAGTTTTTCCTTCAGAATTTATATATAATATGGTTTTCTGGTCTCTGTCTTTCCATAAGGAAGTATGTTTATATGAAGAGCAGGAATGGAATTGTGAAAGGACCTATATTATGTTGCATTTTCATAGCAGGTACAATGTTTGTGTTGCTTTTAAGGGGCAGATATAAAACTTTAAGATACATGTAAGTGGGAAGACAAAAATATATATACAATTCTCTGGGAGAAACCACAGCTTCTATTTGGCTTCCCTTATAATCCTTATAATTTAGCATTTCTATCTCTCTATCTCTCTAAAGATCAAGGACAGTATGTATGAGCAACTCAGAATGTAAGCAAATTGAAAAGTTTTATTTTCAATGCAAGTTATGTGATTTTTGTACAACTATGAAGAAATTTGTTCCCAAAGCTATTATATTTTCTTCAGGTTGATTTGGTGGGTATGTATGTTATAATACAAAATTTGATAATTTTCTATTTTTATTGTAGTACTAGTTTAGTGCTCAGGAAATGCTTTCTCTATTCCCTGTCCCTCCAATTATCTAAATGTTCATTGAGATGAAACTTTTAGTGTCCAAAACACATTGTGAGTTTCTTTGAAATCAGCAAACCAGCTTCAGTGCAGTCTAGTGTGTGTTCTTTGTAAGACCAGTAAGAGGCCGGGCGCGGTGGCTCAAGCCTGTAATCCCAGCACTTTGGGAGGCCGAGGTGGGCGGATCACAAGGTCAGGAGATCGAGACCACAGTGAAACCCCGTCTCTACTAAAAAAAAAATACAAAAAATTAGCCGGGCGCGGTGGTGGGCGCCTGTAGTCCCAGCTACTCAGGAGGCTGAGGCAGGAGAATGGCGTGAACCCAGGAGGCGGAGCTTGCAGTGAGCCGAGATCGCGCCACTGCACTCCAGCCTGGGCAACAGCGTGAGACTCCGTCTCAAAAAAAAAAAAAAAAAAAAAAAAAGACCAGTAAGAAAGTAAAATTCATATGAGAAAACAAAAGAAAGGATGCAGGATTACTAAATGAAAGTCTTCTCTTGTTAAGTTTTAAATACACACATTTAAATAAATATTGTAATCTGTACTGCAATGTTTAAATATGTGCAACAGTCACACTTGGAGAAAAATATTGGATTTGAATTTTGAGTCAAAAACTTAGGATTTGCATTCTTAGTGTTGCATATTTTCTTTGTATTTTCTAAATCTTTCTGTCTCTGTTTTTTAAAAGAATTATCTCTCTACTGCTGTCACAGAGATATTGTGCAGAGCAAAGGAAACACTTTTTGTAAAAATAAAAGTATTATAAACTGGAGAGCAATTGTATTTTATATTATATTTTAATGATTTAATAGTTTAATCACTCAGAATTTATTACATTTGCTATGCACTATGGATGATAGAGTGGAGGCAAGACTAGAAAACATTCGCGAAGAAAACTGCAGGTTCTTAAGTGTTAAAATGACTATAAAAACAGTAAGGGGATCAAAGGAAAGTAAAAATAATGCTAGAGTCTTTGAATTTATAAAAAAAGATACTCAATCTAGCAACTCAGTTGACAGGGGTTTGTTGGCACTAGGTATTTCAAGAAACTTATGAAGATAAGGAAATAGTTTTGCAACGTGGAAGTCTGAACACTTTCATGAAGATCTGAGGTCTGGATTATATTCTCAACTGTTCAGCAGAATGAGCTTACTCAGTCACTGTTGTATTACAACTATTATCTCAGAAATGCTCATTTCTGTGTCTCCATTTTTAATTATATACCAGTCTCTTCTCATATCTCTAGTTCAAATTCTGGACAGAATCAGATCGGCTCAGTTAAAACTACTCTCCCCATTTGGCATAGCTTTCTCACCAAGCAGTGGTCATAGGCTACTGCCAAAATCATAGGTTCTTTATCTTGGATTGATTGACGATTTCAGATTCAGTCACCCATTTTATCTGATTAAGAATATGGCCATTACAAGGAAATCCTCTGAGCCATTCCCTAAGTTTAGACTATGAGTTTGACAATTTATTTACATAAGAACTATTGTCATAGCAATTACCATACTTGGCCTGCTTTCAGCTGGTGTGTATGGTCGAGTGAGGTATCTAGAAAACAACAAAAGATTGGGACTGACCTTGCTTGATAGATAAAATCGGAAACTTATGACCTGTGCACCCTTTCATCCTGAGTAGATATCTTGGCCTTCAAGATATGGTTGGTCATAGATAATGTATAGTTATAAGTTGCTGTCTGATTCTTGAAATATAATTCTAAGAAATACTAGCAATTATGCAATGTTATGCTTTCTCATGTCTAAGAAGATTCATTTGGTAATGAAGTCAATTATATGGTTTATGTTTGTATTCATATTTAAGGCTATTGCAGAAGTTGACTGTGTCGAAGTACCTGACCACAGGTTTGCTCATTCTGAACACACATTAAAATTTCATGTTACTTATATTATGGTTTGTCTTTGACTGTTATAGACCTGGAATCTACCCAAAGCCTTCTTTCTGCAAGAGACTTGTCCCTTTCTGATTGCTGCCTGCGCCAGCTGGATTTTCTTCCCACTCTATCATTTACCAGTAGGCTGTAGCCCTGCCATACCACAGTGCTGAACTTGTGCTTTACTGCATCCTTAGAGCTTGGCTCTCTGCCTTTCCTGTCCTTGTTCATTCTTTTTCTACTGAACTGAATAGTAACTGCTGATATTGAACATGCATAATTCCTATCTGAGATTGTTATTGTAATAAAATAGTGCACCCAGTCAACATGTTATATGTTCAATATAGTTTTTAAAGTTTTTATTGAAATTTCAAAGATTTCTTTTCAAAGGCATTTTAAAGTTAGGAATTGAAGGTCAAAATGGTTTTTATTCTGAGCATCAATCTTTTAAAACCCTGTTATCAGCAAGGACTTTTCTAAAGGAATGTATTATATATAAATGTTTCAATCATGGTTCATTTTTAAAAAATAAGGATGGAAGGTAACAAATGTTTTATCTGATTGCCCTTGGAAATATAGGACTGTGTATGAGATTAGAAAATTGTTTCCCTCTCCATTGCAGTTTGATACACTTGTAGTCTCTAAAGGCCTGTTCCTACAAGATATAAACCATTGCTTCAAGGCCATTCAAACAATATTTAGTGTTTCCTAATGAAAACAAAAGAAGTATACACAAAGACAGAAACATATTTCAAAATAATGATACAATTGTATTCAGCTGCTGAATGAATGGGAAGCTGTGTTTATTGTTGACAAAGCTAATATTCCCTACTATCAAAAGCAAAAGCTTGTTCACACTTTCTTATTCAGTACTCTTTCAACATAAGAACTGAAGCATTTTGATTATTTCCTCTGTAAGTTTTTAATCAGAAGTATTGAGAGATGAAAATGTTACTAAAATTTCCTACTATTATTATTTTGACTCTAAAGTTTAATTTCTGACTAATTGTAAAACTAGGAATGAAACAACACCATGAATGATTACAAAAAACCCACTCTCAAGTTCTTTTCATATTGTTTGACACTATCGTTGGGTAATAATATTTTTCTTTCCCGTGTGACATAAGATAGGTATAAATAACATTATTTAAGAGGCATATTGCATATCTGTTACATAGTTTTTATCATTATACATACCACAGAACTGTTCTTCATATGCAACAATGTTTAAAAGCAATGTATACACTAAACAATTGTCTTAAATTAATACTTTGATCTGACCAATTGAGTTGTATGCTTCTTGCTATGTGTAAGTGACTTGACAAAAATACACAGAAGAACAAAGGTCACATTTTAAATAGAATTCCAGGTCTGAAATTCTTTATCACCTGGGTTTTCTACTGGATTCCATTGAATTTTACCTCTTCAACTCAAAATAACACAATAAATATGGCTGAAATAAAATTCTGTTTACTGGTATTTAACAGTTTGGAGTCAACTGCTTAAAAATTGTTTGATCTATTCAACTGGCAGGTACTCAATGAAAGAGCTTATTTCGGATTAGTGGAAGCAGATTCTGAGATATGAAAATGACAAGCTGTGCATAGGAATGATGAATACTTCATAAGAAAATTCTAAAATTAAATTGTCAACTAAGTTATGGAAATTTTCTCATCGCCGTTCATTTATTTAGTCTTCCAAAATTACTGGATGTCTTTCATGTGCTAATCACAGTGCTTTTGTGGGTGAAACAAAGAGATAAACAAGAATTCCTTGGCTTAAAAGTTTATAATCTAGTAAGAGACATACATATAAATCAATAAAAGCAAAGGAGTTTTGTACATGTCTGTATGTTATTATGGGGAAAAAGAAATGTGAAAACAGCTTGGGAATATCCAAGGAACTTTAAAAATAAAATGGCATTTGATATGAATCTTGAAATATAAGCAGATGTTTTCATATTGAGATAGAGTTATTTAAAGCTGTTAGGATGTACTATCTTATTTCAAAGAAATTATAATAGATAACATCCACGTTTTGTTAAAAGGTGGCTGTGAGCAAAGGTGAGAAAGAAAAATGTCATAGTTGCACATTGCTTTAACCTTCAACTTTGAGTCCAAAGTATAAATTGCCACAGCAACAGAATTCTCACTGATATGAATGTGGAAAAAAAATAAATAAATAAAAGTGTAATAGGATGGCCCTTCTTAGACTATGATTTGATTGCTCCTAAGCCTCTTCTTGGGATGCCACTTTTCAACAAAGTCAGAGAAAATATAGGTATATCCTAAAGCATTGTCTAAATAAGCATTTGTTGATTAACTTTGCACTGTAATGCTGCAGCGCTCTTCACATGTACTAATCAGAAATAGAAATATTGGAAATAGCCCAATTTCCCCCATAGTTTCTACCTGAGAATTGGGGTTTATTTTCTCCTAATAACCAGTTAGGGAGGTTAAGGTCATATTTTTATTAATCAAGGACAGATTTTTGTTTACTTGAAATCAAAATGGTGCTAAGTGGTGTCCAGAAAAAAAATACAACAGAAAATCTCATTGCCATTTGGATTAGAATGGTTTGTAAATATTAGTTAAAATAATTACTCTGAATTCCTATAAATACATCAGAGATGCACTGAAGAGAATGCAAATCTTGTACTAGTAAGAAAGAGCAACAGCCAGTAAATTTTGAAAATTACTGTTAACCAATTTAATTTTTTCTCTTAGACTGGTGAGGCTTGGAGAAACTGGATTAGATATATTTTTATTTAATCTAACAATAATATTTTTAAAAGATATGGACATAGAAAAAGGATTAACCATCAGTTCAATTTGTCACTCTTCCAACTCTAACAATGTTGACTTCTACTATTCCTTCAGAAGAAAACATGAAATATTTATATCATTAAAGGATAATGCAGAAAACATTGCTCAATAGGCTTATCTCTGTTGTGTCAAGAGCAGACATGAAGCTTCCAAAAACTTTCCCTGTTTCTGTTTTCCTCTAATTATCAGAGATGCAGTCATTTAATTTTCATTTACCTCAGAAACGAATCTATCACTATCTAATCAGAGGGAATTTAGAAACATCTGATGAATGTCTCAAATAACAAGGCATTTCTATCTGAAATTTTTCCTGGCCCAAAGAAATATTCTAACCTGTACCTAGCCTCTGATTTGCTTCTCTTGTAGCCTTTTTTCACTTTAGTTGATGACTCCTCTATTTTTAAAATTATTTAATTCCAACATATTAGAGCCATCCTGGACTCCTTTCACACATCATCCAACCTGAAAGCAAATTCTTTTGACTCTGCATTAAAATAACCTTAAATATTTCCCCCACCTACTGAGATTTAAGTCACCATCCTCTCTTATAGTAGAATAGTCTGGTAGCCTCCAAACTAGTCTCTCTGATTCTAGACATAATAGAGTGTCTAAATAGATGCAAAGTGATAACTAACTACAAGTTCCTTATAGTAGACTCATTTTACCTTAAAAGACAAGCACAGACTGAAAGTAAATAGGGGGGAAAAGATACTTTGTCTAAGTGATAACTGAAAGAGAGATGGAGTGGCTATAACTATATCAGGAACAATAGATTTTAAGTCACAAACTGTTACAAGAGACAACAAAAGTCATTATGTTAATTCAACAAGAGGATATAACAATTATAAATATATATGCACAAAATATCAGAGCACCTAAATATACAAAGCAAATATTAACAGAACAGAATACAACATATAATACAAAATGCACTGCAATAATAGTGAGGTACATGAATACCTCACATTTAATAATCAATAAATTATCCAGATGGAAATGCCGATAAGAAAATAAAAGATGTGAACAACACTATAGACCAACTGGACCTAACAGACATATATTAAACCATACATCAAACAGGAGCAGAATATATATTATTTTCATTTACACATGAAGAAAACCTTAAGATAAATAATGTTAGGCCACAGAGCAAATATTAACAAATTTAGGAAAATTGAAATCCTATCAAGTAGCCATTTTGACCACCAATGGTATGAAGCTACAAATCAAAAACAGGAGAAATTTCAGAAATCTCACAAATATGAGGAAATTAAACAACATACTTCTGACCAATAGGTCAAAGAAGAAATTAAAAGAGAAATTAAAATATATCTTGAGACAAATGAAAATAGAAACACAAAGTACTGAAACTTATGGAATGTAGCAAAAGCAGTGCTAAGATGGAAATTTAGAGTGATAAATGCCTGTGTAAGAAAAAAGAAACATGTCAAATAACAATGTAATGTTATACCACAAAGAACTAGAAAAAGAGAAACAAACAAAGCCCAGATTTAGTGAAAAGAAAGATATAATACATTGTAAAGTAGAAATAAATTACATAGACACTAGAAAAACAAAAAATATATATTTACAAAAAACAACTTTGGACCCCAATGTCAGTTGATCTTCCTTGGTTGGCAATACTCCATGCATATTGTAACATATCAATACTGGGTAAGTAGTGCTGTCCTGATTCCACTAGGAGAGGACAATGGGAAGCTCCGTGTTTGACACACTTCTGAACACTGCTCTATGTGTCTTTTCCTTTGGCTAATTGTGATCTGTATCTTTTCCCTGTAATAAATCATAACTAGGACTTTTTTGAAATGCAATACCAATTCTTCTCAAACTTTTACAAAAAAAGCTGAAGGGGAGGAATCACTTCCCAACGTATTTTCTGAGTGCAGTATTACTCTGATACAATAGCCAGACAAAAATACAAGAAAAAAGTAAATAAATGCAGGTCGATATCCCTGTTGAATGTAGATACAAATATCCTCAATAAAATATTGGCAAACTGAATTCAACGGCATATTAAAGGGATCATACACCATGACCGATCAGGATTTATCCCTGGGATGCAAGCACAGTTCAAAATATGCAAGTCAATAAATAATATACCACATTAAAATAATACAATTTTGAAATAATATAATAGTCTCAATAGTCATAGAAAAAGCATTCACAACACTTCACATACTTTTGTGATAAAAACTTTCAAACATGAGTTTAGAGATTGATGAAATAAAAGCTATACATCACAATAAAAGCTATACATCACAAGTGAACAGCTAACATTGTACTTAGTGGTGAAAGACAAAGCTATTTTTCTAAGATTAGGAACAAAATGAGGATGCCAAGTCTTTCCACTTCCATTCAATATTGTACTGGAAGTCCTAGCCAGGACAATTAAGCAAGAAAAGAGAAAGACAAGGCATCCAAATTAGAAAGGAAGAAGTAAAATGGTCTCTGTTAGCAGAGAGTATGATCTCATGTATAGAACACCTTAAGAACCTCTCCAAAATAAAAACTATTAGACTTAATAGACAAATTCAGTAAAGTTGCAAGATACAGAATCAACACAAAAATCAGCTGCATTTTAATACTAACTACAAACTATCTGAAAAAATACAAAAACCATTCCATTTTCAATCACATCAAAAATACAGAAGATTTAGAAATAAATATTTTTAAAGAAGTGAAACATCTGTACACTGGAAACTGTAAAACATTGATAAGATAAATTGAAGGAGACTCAAATAAATGGAATATATGTTCATCGATTGTTTTTTGCAAAATAGAAAAGAAATCATATAATTTATATGGAACAAAAATGACTCCAAGTAACTAAAGCAATTTTGAGAAAAAGAACACATCTCAAAGCATCACACTTTTACAAAGTTATAGTAATCAACATAGATCTACATCAAAATGGGTAGTACTGGCAAAAAAAAAAAAAAAAAAAAGGCCAGTGGAACAATATAGATCTCAGAAGTAAATCCACATATTTATGGGCAATTGATCTTTGACAGGGATGTCATGAACACACAATAGATGGTCTCTTCAACAAGCAGTGTTCATTAACTTGGATATCCACATGCAGAAGAATAAAATTGGACCCTTATTCTGAAGCATATACAAAAATCTACCTCGAATATTTTAAAGACTTAAACATAGTACCTCAAACTGCAGAACTACTAGAGGAAACATTGAAGAAAAGCTTCCTGACATTGATGGGTCAATAATTTTTTGACTATAACTGTGAAAGCACAGGCAACAAAAGCAAAAATTGGGGTTTGTGAGTTGCATTAAAGCAAAGACTTCTGCATGGGAAAGGAAACAATCAACAGAGTGAAGAGACAACATTAGGAAATTGCAGAAAAATATTTGCATACCCTATGTCAGATAAGGGGTTATTATTCAAAACATATAAGGAACTCAAACACTCAATAGCAAAAAATAAAAATAAAATAAAAATTAACCCAATTAAAATTGCCAAAGGACTGGAATAGATGTTTCTCCAAATAAGACATGCAAATGGGCAACAAGTTAATGAATGGGTGTGCGACAGTACCAATTATCAGGGAAATGAAAATCAAAATCAAAATGAGCTATCACCTCACATCTGTTAGAATGGTAACTATGAAAAATAGAAAAGGTGAGTGTTGCCAAGGATTTGGAGAAAAGGAAACTCTTGTACATTTTGGTTGGGAATGGAAGTTGGTGCAGTCATTAAGGAAAACAGTATGAAACATCTTTTAAAAATTATAACTACAATATGATTCAGCAGTCTCACTTTTGAACATATATCCAAAGGGAGTAAAATAATTGTGAAATATCTGTACTTCCCTGTATATTGCAGCATTATTAACCCTAGTCAAGGTATGTAAACAATGTTAGTGTTCACTGATGAATGACTGCATAAAGAATATATAGTATATACATATACAATGAAATATTATTCAACTGTAAAGAAAAGGGAAATAAGAAAATCCAGTCATTTGCCACAATATGAGTAAGCCTGAAGGATATTATGCTAAATGAAATAAGCCAGACACAGTAAGATAAATACTACATAATCTCATTTATGTATATAATCTGAAAATTGAAGGTTACAGAAAAAGAACATAGAATAACAGAATGGTTGTTGCCAGAGGCTGAGGGTTGGGGAATATGGAAAAATATTGGTCAAAACTGATCACAGAGGACTATATCAAGTAATGAAAGAGGAAAGCTTTATATAAAACGATTAGCTACATCACAATTGTAGATAGTCTGGAAACTATTGACCAGAGAAGCAATTAAAAGTAGTTATGAGGTATGCAAATGTGAAGTGTCAGGAGAAAGTTGGTGTAAGAAATGCTAGTGCTATGGGGCTGGAGTAAGATGACCTGTGTGATAGTAGTTCAGAAGCGTGGTCATGAGAAAACTTGAATTGTATGACAAGGAGGGTGAGAAAATGTACACTCAAGACTTTCAAGTCATTTTCTGTTGGTTTGTATCTTTTTAGTTCATACATTGTTTTTACAACTTCTTATGGTTGTAACTGCCTAATACCAAAGTAAAAATTTTGAATTGCCAGATTTCTAAGATCTGGAATAAAACTAGAAAGTGAAATTATATTTAATAAGTAAAATTTTAAAAGGTTAAGAGGCATCACTCATTCAAAAATAATAGATACAAACAAAAATATTAATAGAACCAGATTATTGTTTATTTACTTAGCATAACCATAAATGTCTGTACAACTGTCATTCAGATAGATTTTGTGTCATAAGTTATTATTGTCCTTATCTATTATCTAGGATTGATACACTGAGGGAATTGACCATTTTCAATGTAGATCTGCTTCTGACAAGAGTTCACAGAGATAGATCTAGTTCATTAGTTGCTTTAAAACTATCCCCAATAGTCTGGCAATAAAAAAAATTATTTTATATTTTGTTAGGTAAATTACATTTGAAAAATTTCTTTCTTTAATAGAAAGTACTTAATATTCCTTCCCTTCACGACATGAATAACTCACCTAACAAGATTAATAGGATTTAAATATTTATCATTAAATTTGGGAACAACCTAAAACCTCTCCCAGATTCACATTCTATCTATTTTGGGAACAATAATACAACATCTATAATTTACATAAAACTTCTATTGCTAGACACTCTCACACTGCCTCACTCCCTCATGTATCATTAAAATGATATAACTTTGCATGCAAAAAAGTATTCCTATAAAATTATATAATGTCATAAATTCCGGGCCAAAGTTTAATATGATTTATTTTATTAAGATTATAATAGAATATTTAAGGTTAGAATAAGTGTCAAAGAGCTAAAATACACTATTTTATTCCTTAATATTAAATAATGTCTGCTTGTTTATGATAAAAAAGCAGTTATTGTCAGTATAAATAGCATGGCTAACATTTTTGATACAAAAGTCATTAAGATATAATCATTCTTTTGTGTCTTAGAATTCCAACGTAGTAATAGAATGTGGTACAATTCTTTTTATTAGTAGGATCTGACAAAAATATAGGAGAAAACAATTATGAAGCTGTAGGTAGAAATTTGACTTACAGTTACCTGACAGGGGACTTCAAAAAATTGTAACACTTGAAAGTTTTCCTTATTTACCTGGGAAATTAAAAATGTACTTAAAATGTTTAAATTTATTTAAATTTAACCTATACTTTATTTTAGCACCGGTCATAATCATCAAACTAATCTATGTTATTTAATGGTAACAGATTACATACAAAGTATTTGAAATGCATTTAGTGGGAAAATCAGATATTTAAATATACAGAGTTATATTTTTTGCATGAGCATAACATTTATAGCATCATACCTGTATATTAATTTGAACATGTATTGACTTGTGACATATTCATGTGTGGTTGTACAAGTGCATGTGTTGCAGTGTTTTATAAAGGAAATGTAAAATGTACAGATATTGTGAGGAAAATAAAGTGGTGGGAAAAGGAAGCAAAAAAAAAAAAACAAAACAAAGAAATCGTAAAAAAGATCCTAGTGAAGAAAAGGTTAATTGCTTTTTTTTTCTTTCTTTCTTTCTGAAACAAAGTTAAATGAAGCAAAGGTAACAGCTGCCAGTTTGGTTGAAGGTATACTTTATAGACTGGAGTGGTCACATTTTAATTAATGGCTATGCCCTGCATTTACTTGAAAGACTGGAAATTTAGATATAACGCATTCATCATGCTTTCAGGGAAAATGAAATTTACAAGATACTCTAGAGAACACAATAGATTCCGAGGAGCCAGGTAATTTTTCTACAAAGGGTGAAGAGTAGGTTGTGCACCAAAACCTCAAACTTCTGGACATGCTGCAAATGATACTGTTTCAATTACCATGAATGTCTGCTTAGTGCAATTTGTCTTTATGTCATTTAACTGTCTAAAGTATGAACCCTTGGCTTTTAACTAAAACAATTACATAAGTGTACTAGTGAAAGAACAAGCTGATTAAATGATTTGGATAAAGGAACCAAGCATTAAAAAATAATTCATTGACATTTTTAATTAATGATAGGAACTATAGGAGCAGCTTGTTTTAATGCTTTCAAGGATACAATTTGGAAAACCAAACTATAACCAACGTAAAATTTTTAGTGTTATTGAACTCTGAAGCAGATTTTTATTAGCCTCTTTTGGAACTCAAGTTTATTTCATAAACAAAAAAATGTTAATTAGTCATTTTTAGCCCTTATATCCATACTTATTATTTAATAGGAGATATATTTAGAGTCTGGGGAAAGAAGAGAAGCTTAAACAAAATTCAGTCAAAGCATTTTGTTCAATTGATGTGTGGAGACAAAACAGTTCAGCTAATCATTTATGAACCAAAGAAATGGGATTTGGAGGGTTTGCATCTAGATGTGTCATAGGTAAAAGAATCAAGAAAGTGTCATGAAAGATTTTTCCACGAAAAATTAAAAAATTGGAATTGCTAGATATTGTGATAGGGGATATTAGGCCTGTTTCTGTGTGGGTTGTCAGGAGTTAACTGCAAGTAATTTAAGGGTATTAAGTTCAAGATTCCACTTAAATTGTCAAGTGGGCATATTTAGTAGGTAATTATATGTGTGTGTGTGTGTGTGTGTGTGTGTGTGTGTGTGTGTATGAACATATGACTAAAGGAGAACACTAAAGTACTGATGTATATATTTGGGAGTTTTCATCATGCAGATTCTGTTTAGAATCATAAAATTGAATTACAGCATCAAAAGACTAGCATAGATAGATAAAAAACAGAAGACACCCAAGGTCTTTTTGTTTCAAGAATTCTTAGAGATGAGATACCAATGAAAGAAAATGAGAAGACATGCCCACTGAACTAATAGGAAAAACGAAACAAAACAAAACCACAGATTATGGTGCCCTTGAAGCCAACTAAGGAGAACATTTAATTGAAAGATGAAGAAATCAACTAGATCAAATGTTCCTCATAGATCATGAAGGATGTGAAATATGAATAGGCAATTGTGTTTTGAAACATACAGGTAGATGATCAGTGACCTTAATAAGGGTGGGGGTAAAAGTATTATAGGAGAGAGTTTAAGAAACTATGGAAGAAGATAAATTGGAATTGCATATATAGATGATTCTTTTGAGGAGTTTTACTGTCAAATGAAAGACAGAAATAAAGCTATAGGAAAAGTAAAGTCATGAGAAGTTTTTTTTTAATATAAAAGAAATGGCAGCATCTTTATATGTTGATGGAAAGGATATAATAAGCGAAGAGGGAAAATTGATCATCTAAATAGGGTAATTCAAGGGTATGCTGGGAATTTTGTTTTAAGCAACTTCATCTAATTAATTCTAACCATCATTGATTTTTATAAAGTGAATTAGTTTACTATTTTCCGTTACCTCATAGTTTATACTGCTTGTTGTAACTGTCATTCGCAAATCTATTCCACCATTTTTCCCACTTAAAACAGACACATTGCATTTCAAACAACTAAATCCACTTTAATTAGTCTTCCAGGTTTAGACTTGACAGGAGTGCACAAATTGTATATTTCACAGATTCCCAAATTTCCTCAGTTCTTAGTGTAATCTGCAACAGTATAGATGAAACTGGAGGACATTATGTTAATTGTCTCTATAAATTTTTCACAGTCTCCCTGAACAATGGAAATACCTAAGAATTCCCCTTTTAAAGTCGTAATGTGCATAGCACATAATATTATTAGTTTATGTGGTATGCAAAAGCTGACACTGTGCTCCCCCTAAAAATATAAATATGTCAAGTGTCCCTATAAGTTTACTGACGGGTTGCAGGACCCTTCAGCACCTGGTTCAGGAACCACAAATCTTCCCTCTTCCATGCTTAGTGTTATAGATTCAGCACCAAATATATGCCAGTCACTTTTATAAACAAATAAAAAAACAAAGCTTAGTAGAAATTAATGATTACTCCAGGAATATAAGTCATTGGGTGAATAAGGTATGTTTAGAAAATAGGTTTTCTAATGTGCATGCCAGTGACATTTCTATTCTATCAATCAATACAATTATTCCAACTAGTTCATACCACCCAAATTCACATGTTGAAATTGTAACCCCCGATGAGATGGTATTAGAAAGTAGGGCCTTCATGAGAGGTCATGAAGGTGGGGCCCTCATGAGTGGGATTAGTGACATAATAAACACACAACTGGAGAGAGAACCTGCTTTCTCTTTCTACTCTCCACCATGTGAGGATACAAGAAGATAGCTACGTTCAAAGCAGAGATCAGTTCACCAGACACTGGATCTGCTGTTACCTTGATCTTTGACTTCCCAGACTTCAGAAATGTAAAAAAAAAAAAATGTTTATTTTTTATGTCACCCAGGCTGCTGTAATTTATTGTAGCAACCTGAACTGACTGAAGCACATGGTATCCCTGTGGCTAGGATATTAAGTTCAGTCATGGTTCATACCATGCAAAACTTGTTCTCCACAACACAGTCTGTTAATGTGAGACTTGTAATTGCTGAAGCCATTTGCTAAAGTGGGAAAAGCCAGTTTGGAAACGAAGCTGATACAGGGGATCACAAGCTTAGAGAATTGTAAGCAAATTGTGCCAGAGCCTTCAGCAAACTGTACCTAGAACTTTTAATTATATGAGTCAACATATTCTCTTTATTGTTTAAATAAGTTTCAATTGAGTTTTCTATTTCTTGGAATTAAAATCATCTTAAATTGTTGATGGACAGAAAAGCAAATCACGATTTACATAGTAGGCACTTACTAATTATGCAGTGATAGTAATGTTTTTTTCATTGTGAACTAGTAATTATGCCCTAGATAACCAAATTTATGAACACTTCAGAAAGGATTTTTTTTTCTCTACTATGGATAAAGGGGCAGAGAAAACTAAATCTGTTCTTTGGCTGGCAATAAAACACATGAATAAAAAAGAGAAAATATTATTATCTAGTTAAGAAAGGATTGATTGCTCCAGAAATCAGGAGATACAGATCACAAACCTCACTTTCCCATTCTATTTTATAACACTTCCTTTAGTGTATTTTTAAAGTGAAAAGTTTAATTGAAACTTAATGTCAGTTCCATTAAAATTTAACAATGCTTGACGTTGACAAGGGTGTGGTTATATATTATCATTAATTTTCACTAATAAGACATTGTTTTCATCAAATTCTGCTATCTGCTAACATAATCCAGTAATTTAAATATGGACTAAGATATAAAGAAAATGGATTGCAAATGTGTACAAATACTTTCAGAGGATTAGCACTCAAGCACTTGTTAAATCAATGAATATTATTGAGCTTGTACTATATACTCAAATTTACATAGAAGATGAAATTGAAATTCAAAAGAAAAGCACTCTAACTTGAAGTGTACAGCCCAGTGAAATGTTAGACATATAAACATTTGAAATATAATATTCCAAATGCTATGTGTACTGGATGATTTTAAATAAATATGTTGACTATAAGGGAAATAATTACTTCTGCCTGAAAAGGCCAGGTTAACTTACAAAGAAATGGACATACTTAAGATGAGATTTAAGAATACAAGTAAAATCTCAAGGGATAAAATTAGGAGAGAGGAAGTATTCCTTATTATTAAACAGTGAACTCCTCCAAAGTCAGTGACTTCATAATTTTATCTCCAAGGTTTAGCATTGCAATAGTCACATAATAGACATCTCTTAATTGTTTCTGAAGAGTGCATGGAGGGTGATAGAAGAGTGGAGAGAATCAGCGAAAATGCTGATGAATGAAAACTGAAAAAGCACTGTGGAAAAACATCAACTGCTATATGTATTGCTGCATGGTAAATGGGGAGTTGAGTGTAACTGATACATTGTTTTTTTTTTTTTTTTTTTTTTTTTTTTTTTTTTTTTTTTTTTTGAGACCGAGTCTGGCTCTGTCACCCAGGCTGGAGTGCTGTGGCCGGATCTCAGCTCACTGCAAGCTCCGCCTCCCGGGTTCACGCCATTCTCCTGCCTCAGCCTCCCGAGTAGCTGGGACTACAGGCGCCCGCCACCTCACCCGGCTATTTTTTTTTTGTAGTTTTTAGTAGAGACAGGGTTTCACCGTGTTAGCCAGGACGGTCTCGATCTCCTGACCTCGTGATCCGCCCGTCTCGGCCTCCCAAAGTGCTGGGATTACAGGCTTGAGCCACCGCGCCCGGCCACATTGTTTTATTAGTAAAAATTTATGGCAAATGTTTATTCATGTCAGATCATGAAAGTCATACCATGGAGAGTCATACAGACTAGGAAGCTTACTGTAGCTTTTTTATCATATAAGTAATGGGTACCCATTGAAGAATTTTGAGAAGAGATGACATGATCTAAAGTGCTTGTTACAGTGGTAATAGGAGCAGCATTTTGGAGAGTGGATCACAACTGCAAATGCATTTAAAGGAAGGGAGAATATTTCGGAAATTCTGCAAAAGGACAGGGAAGAGGATATGACTGCCTACATTGTGGCAATGAAATTGACTATATGCAAGAGGGAAGAGAGCCTAAAATGTCTACTAACTTAATTGATAGTAATACAGATAGAGTGTGATGATTTATTAGCTATAGGGGATCTAACTGATGGAGGCTTTAATATGACTTCCAGATTTCTGGCTTTTACGATTGAGAACATCAATGGCACAGCTAGTCTTCAGTACTGTCAGTACAACAAGAGGTCCATATGAATGAGAATTGGGATTCTGCTTGGAGTTTAGAAAATAAATCAACAATCTAACTAAAAGATCACAGAAGATTGGTTTTACAAAATACAGATACTTTTATTAGTCCTGGAATTTTTCAAGAGTGAAATTTGTTGAGGATGGTAAGAATGAAAAAGTCCTAATGAAGTCCACTATTCTTATTCAGCAGTACTCATTCTATTACTGTAGGCCCTTGGGGTGCAGCAAGGGAGCACAAGTATATGACACTTTAAGTTCACCAATCTTCGAATCTTTTCAATATATATTCACTCATAAATGAATCCGCCTGACAAAAGACTCACCATTATACAACATGCGGCAAACTTTCTTTATACTAAGAATTATACCACTTCAAGCAAAAAATAAATAAATAAATAAATGTATAACTTCTCACTTATTCCTATTCTTATTGAGAGGTGAAGCCAGCTGAGCTTCTGGTTCGGGTGGGGACTTGGAGAACTTTTGTGTCTAGCTAAAGCATTGTAAACACATCACTCAGCACTCTGTAAAACGGACCAATCAGTACTCTGTAAAATGGATCAATCAGCAGGATGTGGGTGGGGCCAAATAAAGGAATAAAAGCTGGTCACCTAAGCCTGCAGCCACAACCCACCGGGGTCCCCTTCCACACTGTGGATGCCTTGTTCTTTTGCTCTTCACAATAAATCTTACTGCTGCTCACTTTTTGGGTCTGCACTACCTTTTCAGCTGTAACATTCGCGGGGAGGGTCCGTGACTTTATTCCTGAAGTCAGTGAGACCACGAACCCACTGGGAGGAACAAACAACTCTGGATGCGCCACCTTTAAGAGCTGTAACACTCACTGTGAAGGTCTGTGGCTTCACTCCTGAAGTCAGCGAGTCCATGAACCCACCGGAAGGAAGAAACTCCGATTGCATCTGAATAACTGAAAGAACAAACTCTGGACACACCATCTTTAAGAAGTGTAACACTCACTGGAAGGGTCCGCGGCTTCATTCTTGGGTTCAACAAGACCAAGATTCCACCGCAAGGAATAAATTCTGGACACATTATTGTGGTGCTCTTACTATAGGAATTCATAAGTAAACAAAACATAAAAAAAGTATCTGGCCTCATGGATCTTGGATTTCAGCAACTAAGTGAATGAATAATTTGAAATATCAGTGTCAGTGTTGAGAATGTAAAGGATAATAACTAGGTAATTGTTGTGAAATACATATGATTTTCCATTATTTGCATTCAAAAGAATTTGAGTAACATATATGACATTTTTGGCATATAACATAATAATGATAAAAAATTGAGTGACACTGTCATGACAAAACTTTCTAAATCTTTCTGCTTATTATATTCAACTGAATTTCTTAGCTACTGCACTCTGAAAATCAAAACAGCTGATGATGCTGAATCCTGTCTTACTCTTGCAGGAAGTAATAACATCTAGGGATGTGTAAAATAATTTGAGTACTAGACCTGTCCATTTAAATAGTGTTCAGTTTTGGAATTTTATTTTTATATTCAATATTTATCAAAAATGTAATATATCTGTTGTATGCTTATTATTATCATTGTAATGATACCTGATTTCAGAAGATGCTTTTAAAATGCTTAGACCCTTATTGTCAAGAGAAATAAAATATTTTCTATTTAAATTTATATACATATAAAAAGAGACACATGATATATAGATATAGATATGGGGATACATAGAGACAGAAATAGGGATAGGAATAAGGATAGAGATAGAGATAGCTATAGACAAACGTTGTTGAAAACTGTGATAAAATGAGCCAAAGAGCTTTAAAGTATAACATCATGTTGTATTAGAATACATTTATTTGTAGAAAATGTAAAGATATACAAAGTTTAAGACACAAACAATATGATGTTAAATATTCCATTGTAAAAGAAGAACTTGTAAGTAATGGGGGTTTTATCAACTAGGCATTGAGTGTTTTCTTTCTAAAACTACGAAGAACTATATTGTGAATTATGTTGTCTAATAGCCTTTGAGGATCCTTAAGGGCAGTGTCGTTGCTCTATTCACTTTAAATCCCTATCACAATATTTAGTAAGTGCATTAGCTATTTATTACTGTGTAACAAATTATCCAAAAAACTTAGTGTCTTAAATTAACAACAGTTATAATTTCACAGATGCTGTGGGCCAGGAAACTAAGTACATCTTCAGTGAGTTTTCTGACCTTAGATTGACTACAGGCTGTAGTCAACTCAAGACAACTGAGAAGGATCCTCTTTCTTGCTGACTCTTGTGTTTGTTGGCTGGACTCAGTTTCTTGCAGGATGCGTTTGTTGGACTGAGGCCTCATTTGTTCACAAACTTTAGTTTGGAGCCCTCCCTCCATTCCTAGCCATGTGGGCCTCTCCATGGACTGTCCTGAAACATGGACTCTTGCTTCATCAGATTGAGCAAGCAAGAAGGCATGAGACAACAACGGAAAGAGAGAGATCTAGCAAGATAGAAGTCTTGTAGACAGTCTATAAACAATCTTTTGTAAGCCTATAATGAAATATCTTGTTTTTATTGAATTCTATTAGTTAGAAGCAATTCACTAGGTCTAGCCCACACTTAAGGGAAAAGAATAACGTCATATATACTGAGAGGTAGGGTTATTGGGAGCCATGTCAGAAACTGCCTCTCACACTAAGTAAGCATGTATTTAATTAATAGGTGTTTAAATAAAATTAATTCAATAAACATTGGGAAACCATCAAGCACCATGATGGAAAGAAACAGAAATTAAACATAGCTTTATTCAAAAATAAAATAAAAATTCTTTATGTATTGTATAAAATTGATACAATGCATCATTTTGCCCTTCACACACAACTATTAACTAATTGAAAAAAAACGTAATTAGTTTAGAGACATCATATTATGTGACTAAAATTGACTTTGAAAAGAGGTTGGAGAATTTCCACAGTGCCAGTCCTTTGGAGAAATTTTCAAAACCAAAAGAGAAAACCATAGCAGAACCAAGCATTTGAAAAGCCTCCATGGGAGAATTGTCTAAAACTTCTTAGGTGCTTAACTAATTTTATTTAAGTGTTTTACACTGTAAACTCCTGATTAATGGTTCTAAACATGTGGTCCAGGCCTACTTTGGGGATCACTAAACTACTTCAGGGTAGGTGTCTGATTGAAATTATTTTAATCATAATATGAAGGTATAATTTGCCTTTTCACTCATTGTCTTGTGTATATAGTAAAGATTTTCTGAGGCTACATTAATGTGATCCTGCAATAGATAGAATGAGAAGTTAATATGAAAATGTGGTTGAACTGTATCAAGTTAAACATTAAGGAGAAGAGACTAAATATTTTGGAAAATAAAGTTATATTTTACAAAATGTCATCTACATTAACATTATATAACATGTAATATACTTAATTTGTTATTTTTAAGTAAAATAATGAGCATATATTGTTTAAACTTCTCAGTTTGAATTTTAATATTTTAACTGTTGATACATATAACCAATATGGACTAAAGCTCTTTAGATATATAAAGCTCTTTAATAGTGTACAGGAATCCTTAAAACCAAAAGCTTTAGAATCACTGAATTAGATGATCCCTAAAGTACCCTCAACTTTTTCAACAACTTAGATGGAAAATACATTTTAAGAAACAGAAATTCATATCATTATACCTGTTTTCTCATAATATTATTTGTTTTCATTAAATTCAAATTTCAGATGTTGTCACTTCAATAAACAATGGCATGGGTGGAACAATCATTTTAAATAAGAAAATAATTTTGAATGTAAATGTGAAGTCAATGACCTTCTTTAATTACACTAAAATATTTATTACACTCATGTAACTGGAAATTATTTATACAATATTTTCCCTCCTGAGTAGAGTAAGATTATAAAGGCAAGATTATAATTTTATCAGCAAAATCAGTGTGAGGGCAAGACATAATGACTTTTAATGGATTTTATGTATATATTTTTAATAAGGCTTATACTCTACCTTGTGAATAATGTAAAGACTGTAAGTGAAATGGGAGCCCAACTTTAGTCTACTTATCCAGAAATACACTGCTTCTTCATCATCAAATAATCCTCAAGTAACTCTAGGTTACCTGAGGTTGGGGGGAATTCTTTTCCTTTAATAATTAGTTTTAATGATATGCTATGATAGAGCATTACTGTCAATTGGCCTTTTAAAAGTAGGTATAGAGAAAGTCATTATACCTAGGTAGAATAGTAGTGCTTCATTGATGAACTATAACAGAAAAGCCCCAATGACAGATAAAAAGCCCAACTTTCATTTCATTTTATTAAGTTAAGAGCCACTGAATTTAAAACGGGAAAAGGGCCAGCAACAGATTACTCATTACAGCTCAAATAAATTTAACTGTTAATTTTATATTTCTCTAATCACGGATTCTTTCAAGATTGTTCTCATTTGCTATATTCCAGGACCAGCATATATAATTTCGTTATACATCATAAATATGAGATTTTTTTGGAAAAATCTAGTTTTATAGTAGATGGACCTATAAAACAATAATATCCATATCCCTCAAGCACTTAGTACATAAAGCAAAAATTGAGGAAGATAAAACGCATACGGATTTGACTTTTTATTCTGATTAGAAGGTAGAAATTTGCAAGAGAGCATTATTCCTGCAATAACAATGAAGAAATCTAATAAAATAAATCAGTGATCTGTGGATGCAAAGAAACTTAAATCGAATAAATTTTAGGCATGAAGTCCACAGTTACTAACAATTTTGAGTATGGCACAAGTAGAAGCCAACACTATATAAACTGGGGTAAGGAGTAACCAGTGTAACTTTTAATAAACTTTTAAAGGCCACGTCTTTAAAATCAGACTAACCAATGACAATTTTGAGGAATGCTAATCACAGTAATTCACTGCCAACTCTGTCCTTAGGGGGTTTTGCCAAGTGCAGAGCATTAGTACATCATAAGCAGAAGCAAGGATATTGCACTGGGAAAGAACTCCTAGGAACATATCTTTATTAACTGAAAGTCTGCAGCTGGCAGTTTAGGAAAGGGTGGAAATGCTGAGAGAAAAAAACCTGAGCTATATCTAGTTGCACCTTGCAAGAGCAAAATAGTGACTCATTTAAGTAGAAGCAGGTGAAAAGAACAAAGGGAAACTCCTCAAGGTACACAGTAGGCCCTTTCTGAATGGACAGCAACAGCTCACCAAATGCTGAGCGTAGTACTGGAAAATTGAGAGAAATACCTCAAAATTCAGGGGAACTTTCTGAGAGTGCATGATAGTAGTCTGCAAGTTACTGGGGACAGAAAAAGAGAGCCCAGAGAGTTCCCCCAGAGGAACAGAAAGACTTTGCTGAGTTCACAGCAAGAGCTCCGGAAAGGCAGTATAAATATCATGATAACTGAGAGAAATCCCTCTAAGCACACAAAAGCTTCACCAAGTAAAATCAGTACCCAATAAAGGCCACAGAAGGGTAACAAGATTAAGAGAGACTTCCTGAGTCACATAAAGCTAGAAGTGGGCTGGAGGTTCAAGAACACACCTGATCATCCTCAAAAGATGGTAGCTGGGTTATAAAGCAGAGAGAGGTCTTGGAGTATCACCAGCACTCAGACCCCAACTCTTGCCTTAAAAACAGTCTTATTCTGTTAAAAAATTTTTGAAGCCAGTGATTAACCGAATCAAAATAGGAGACAAACAAACACAGAACTACCTCTAGTATAGGTTAAATTACTCTACCTTAACAGCAGAGAAAAAAGGATAGTGAACTTGAAAACAAGTCACTAAAAATTAACCGAGTTGAGGCACAAAAATAATAGTAAAATAAAGAGAGGGTCTGAGATCTATGTGATAATATCAAATGTTTAACACATATGTAATTAGGTTCACAGACAGTGAGGAAACAGAAAATGGTAATGGGCTTGAAGAAATATTTGTAGAGAAAATGGCCAAAAATTTTTATAGACTTAAATGTCCCAACATTTTAATATAAAATATATATTATCTAAATTTGCATACACATATATAATTACCAAATTTAAATATGAACCCAAACCAACTAGAATGACAAACCTTCTATATTAGTCAGAGTTATCTAGAGGGAGAGAACTAACAGGATATATGTATATATATGAAAGGGAGTTTATTAAGGAGAATTGACTCACAATTACAAGGTAAAGTCCTATAATAGGCCATCTGCAAGTTGAAGAGCAAGGAAGCCAGTAGTGGATCATTCCAAGTCCCAAAACCTCAAAAGTAGGGAGGCCGAGAGTGCAACTTTCAGTCTGTGGCCGATGGTCCGAGTCCCTGGCAAACCACTAGTGTAAGTCTAAGAGTCCAAAAGCCGAAGAACTCGGAGTCTGACGTTCCAGGGCAGGAAGCATCCATCACAGGAGAAAGATGGAGGCCAGAAGACTCAGCAATTCTGCTCATTCCACCTCCTTCTCCCTGCTTTTTTTCTAACTGTGCTGGCAGCCAAGGCGATGGTGCCCACCCAGGTCAAGGGTGGGTCTGCCTCTCCCAGTCCACTGACTCAAATGTTCACGTCCTCTGCAAAACCCTCACAGACACACCCAGAAACAATACTTTGCATCCTTCAATCCAATCAAGTTGATACTCAGTATTAACCATCACACCTTCTAAAGAAAATCTAAGAGTTGTGATTATTACTTTTATGTGACAACTTGCCTTGGTTAAGGGATACCTAAGTAGCTGGTAAAAAAAAAAATATTTCTGGGTATGTCTGTGAGAGTGTTTCTGGAAGAGTTTAGCCTTAGAATTAGTGGACTGAGAAAATAAAACTGTCCCTCAACAAATACAGGCAGATGTCATGCAAATCCTTGAGGGCTTCGATAGAACAAAAAAACTGAGAAAGGTGAATTATATTTCTCTTCTGGAGCTGTAATATTCATCTTCTCCTGCCCTCAGACATGAAAGCTTCTAATGTTTGCAGTCTCAAACTGGGAGTTATACCATAGGTTCCCCTGGTTTTCAGGCCTTCCAATGAAAACTGAGTTACACTACTGGCTTTCCTGTTTCTTCGGCTTGCAAACAGCATGTCTTGGACTCCACAGTTATGTGAGCCAGTTCCCATAGTAAATCTTCTCATATATCTTAATATATCCTATTTGTTTCATCTCTCTGGAGAACCCCTGCTAGGGAGTAAAGCTTTTTAATCTTGGAATAAGTAAATATATGTTTTGTACAAGTAACAAAATGATAATACATAAGAGAAAAATGATATATTTTACTTAAGAAAAATAATTTCTGATTACCAGAGGATATTAAAAATAGAACAGGTAAATCCTACCATAAGATAAAATATCCTCAATACATATATGTCACAAAAGATTCCTATCCATAATATGTAAAGATTTCTGCCATTGATATACAAATCACATCTATAAACACATACACACCCACACACAATCTACCTATACCTATTTATCTACATATCTATATATATATGTGTGTGTGTATATATATACACATACACATAAAATCGGTCAAAAATATATACTAATGGTTAATACACCCAAGAAAATGTGTTTAACACAATTACATGATAAAGGTTTAAATTCCAACACATTTTGATACCAATTTGCATGTACTCAAATAGGAAAAAGGAAAACATTGACATTACTGAAAATTGCCAACTTTATAAAACAACTGAAAATGTCATAATTTCTGATGAGAAGATAAAATGATATAAACATTTTTGAAAGTTGCTTGACAGTTTTCTATTAAGTTAAAAATATATCCACCATATTACCCAGCAAACACTCTCTTGCATATTTACATAACTAAAATAAAAATATATGTTCACAAAAAGTCTTACACAGGAAGATTCCTAACAGTTTTATTTATAGTAGCCCAAAACTAGAAACAACTAAATGTCAACAAACATTTACTGGGCAAACAATCTGTTGGACAAATAAACTGTTATATATTTTTTTCAATGTAATACTATACAACAACAAAACATACATACTAGGGATACCTGCAACAACATGGGTGAATCATGAAAAGAACATTATGCAGGCTGGGTGGGGTGGCTCACGCTTGTAATCCTAACACTGGGAAGCTAAGGAGGGGAGATAGCTTTAGACCAAGAGTTTGAGACCAGCCTCGGCAACATAGCGAAACCTTGCCCCTACTAAAACACAAAAAATTAGCCAAGCATGGTGGCACGTGCCTCTAGTGCCAGTTACTCAGGAAGGTGAGCTGAGAGAATCACCTGAGCTTGGGAAGTTGAGGCTGCAGTGAGCCAAGATTGTGCCATTGCACTCCAGCCTGAGCAATTGGGAGTGAGGCCATATCAAAAAAGAAAAAAATATATTATGCTGAGCAAAAGGAGCTAGACACAATCATACAAACAAACACATATTGAATGCTGTTGTTTACATTAATTCAAGAATAGAAATAAATGAGATAGGAGTAAAGATTCTAACATAAAAACCATCATCTTTCAATTTGGATGGTGGTTACATAAGTGTAATTCAATTGTTAAAACTCACTGATCTGTTCAAGACTTGTGCATTTTGTTTTATTTATACTTCGATAAAATTTTACATTATTCCTGTGACACTTTATTTCTGATTTTAAATTGTTGAATAATTTCTATGAAAAGAAGGATGAGAGGAATCTCAATAATAACTCCAGACCACATCAATTCAGTTTGGACAGGATTAAACAATACCCTTTTAATCACTTGTGTAATGGCCTGGAAATTTCCTTGGTAATCACATCATAACAATTACATTTCATTCAACTGAATACTTAGTTGAATGAAAGTAAGTATCCTTGAAGTTAATACAGTAAGTATCCTTGAACACTTACTGTATAAAAAATACTGTGCTGTTTGTCAGGGATATAGCAGTGTCTTAGTCCATTTGGGCTGCTATAACAACAGCAGCAAAAGCCTGGCTAGTCTATCAAAAAGAGAACTTGACTTCTTGCAGGCACTGATGGGTTTAGTGAGGGCCCAGTCTCTGCTTCAAAGATGGTGCCTTGTTGCTGTTTCCTTCTCAAGGGCAAACACCCTGTCTTCAGATGCTGGAAGAGATGAAAAGGCACAAAGGGAATTACTGGTTCCCTCTGGCCCTTAATAAGGTCTCTAATTCAATTCATGAAGGCATCTGCACACTGGAGTTTAATTTCCAAAGCATGAACGTTTTGTGGGACAGCTTCAGACTGTAATAAACAGTGATGATGAAATAATGTCTATAACTTTGGAATTACGGTAATGGAGGAACTCAGACTTGACATATTTAAGGACAATAAAATACACAGTCTAAAAAAGCAATTATTGGTAAAATTTAGACTATATATCTATGTTTCAAAATATATCTGAAACTATGCTGTTAAAAATATATTTTTCTGTGATGTAATATTATTCAGCTGTAATGCTGTTTTCCAAGGCATTTAAAATATACACGTAGTTTTAAAAATCTCTCTTCAAAAATTACTTAATTGACCTTCACATGACATTTAAAAAATCAGTCCAATAGGGAAAACCTTAGCAAATAATGGGAAATTTGAGATCAAAAACAACATAGACAGATAATAACCTTAATTTGATACTAGATCAATTAATCAACATAACTAATAAAATATAAAGGTTTATAAAAATTAAGAGTATTTTAAGATCAAAATATGCTAAGGGATGGAACTGGGTTAGTTCTGTCTTAATCCTATTAACTAATATTCTCTAATCACTCCTTATGATAAGACTTTTAACAATATTTTATCATCTCATTGATGAAACATTTAACTTGTACCAAAGAACCAGTCCAAAACTTTTATTTTAGTATTTTGAAATTAACCTTACATATCACATATTTTGTTATAAACCCCTAAAACTAAACCAGTAAAATTAAATATATTGAATTTACCAAAGTAATTCACTTTCTCTACAGTTTTTGTCCAAATTTCTGGTCAAATTCTTAAAAGAAACAATTACAAAAACATAAAATGTTGATTTAGTTTCTTGTAGCAATATCCAGTTTCCATTTATCATTCTAATCAAGGCGGGGAAGAGATATGCTGGGGCAAACTGTTGAAATCATGACTAGCATTCTGCTTTCATTATGCAGTAATTGTTTGTTTATTTTTGGAGGCCTGTATTAGTTTCCTGACGCTACTCTAACAAATTTATCTCAAAATAATAGAAATGTGTTCTCTCACAGTTCTGAAAGCTACAAGTCCAACATCAGTATCATTGGGCTGCAACCATGGTGTCCACAGGATCATGCTCAATCTACAGGTGTTAGGAGAAAGTCTGTTTCTTTCCTCTTTCAGCTTCTGGCGGCTACCAGCATTCCTTGGCTGTGTCTCCATCTCTCCATTCTCTGCCTCTGGGGTCACATTACCTTTCTCTTTTCTCAGTGTGTAATACCTCTGCTTCTCTTTTAAGTACATTTAGTATGTCATTTAGGGTCCACCTGGCTCATCTGGGATAACCCTCTCATATACAAATCCTTAATTTAATCATATCTGCAAAATACCTTTTTCCTAAATATGTAACATTTATACGTTTCAAGGTTTGGAACATAGATATCTCTTGTGGGAACATTTTTAAGTCTACCACAAGACCTTTTCTCCCACGAACTTCAACGTATTTTCCATTTCCTTATATTTCACTCCTGTTTCCTTATACTGTCATAAAAGCTTTTGATGGACTATTCAATGGCAAATTCTAAGATAGCAAGTGATATGGTTTGGCTATGTCCCCACTGAAATCTTATCTTGAATTGTAGGTCCCATAATCTCCATGTGTCCTGGGAGGGACCCGGTGGGAGGTGATTGAATCATGGGGATGGTCTCCTGCATGCTATTTTCATGATAGTGAGTAGGTTCTCATGAGATCTGATAGTTTTATAAGGGGCTTCCCACTTTGCTCATTCTTCTTCCTACCACCATGTGAAGAAGGACATGTTTGCTTCCCCTTCCACCATGATTGCAAGTTTCCTGAGGCCTCCACAGCCCTGAGGAACTGTGAGTCAATTAAACTTCTTTCCTTTATCATTTACTCAGTCTTGGACAGTTCTTTATAGCAGTGTGAGAATGAACTAATGCAAGTTTCTCTCAAAATTTGGAATTTTACTAATTTACTTATAGCATAAAACTGATATGTTAAACACAAGGTACTCAATTAAAATGGCAATCTCTATACTGAAAATAAATGTTAAGTTAATATGCAATCTTTCCATATACCATTGTTGTCTACCAACATGTGCTAAATTCTGCAATGTAGATAAATATAAAAATAAGTTAGACAAGGCTTATCTTGCATAATGCCTTAATACTAAGAAAAGGCAGAGGATCTAGGAAATGAAATGTATCTTTGATTATGACTTGTTAATATTACATATTTCTGTAACTTCCTTTTTTGAGTGTAGAGCCTGCATCTTACTCTGTTGCCCAGGCTGGAGTGCAATGGTACAATCATAGCTCCCTGTGGCTTCCACCAACTGGGCTCAATTGATTTTTCTGCCTCAATCCCCCAAGTAGTGGGATTACAGGTATGTGCCACCATGCTGAGCTATTTTTAAATTATTCTGTAGAGACAAGGATTTGCTATGTTGTCAAGTCTGGTCTCAAACTTTTGGCCTCAAGTGATCCTCTCACCTCACCCTTCTATGCTGGAAATATAGGTGTGAGCCACCGTGTCCGGTTGTTCTTGTTTTTTTTTTTTTTTTTTTTTTTTTTTTTTTTTTTTTTTTGAGATGGAGTCTCTCTCTGTGGCCCAGCCTGGAGTGCAGTGGCGTGATCCCGGCTCACTGCAACCTCTGCTTCCCAGGTTCAAGCAATTCTCCTGCCTCAGCCTCCCGAGTAGATGGGACTACAGGCGCATTTCACCATGCCTGGCTAGTTTTTTGTATTTTTAGTAGAGATGGGCCTTCACCATGTTAGCCGGGATGGTCTGGATATCCTGACCTCGTGATCCACCAGCCTCAGCCTCTCAAAGTGCTGAGATTACAGGCGTAAGCCACCGCATCCGGTCTATAACTTCCTTTATTTAAGGATACTCTAGAGTTGTACAAATTACTTCCAGGTCATTCTGCTAACATGTATGCTAAACACATTTACTTAGTCATTGATTGCAAAGTAAGATCACCTTCTGAGGTGATAAAATGAATTTCTGGCCGGGCGCCGTGGCTCACGCCTGTAATTCCAGCACTTTGGGAGGCGGAGGCGGGGGATCACGAGGTCAGGAGATCGAGACCATCATGACTAACACAGTGAAACCCCGCCTGTACTAAAAATACAAAAAGCCCGGCGTGGTGGCAGGCACCTGTAGTCCCAGCTACTTGGGAGGCTGAGGCACGAGAATGGCGTGAAACCAGGAGGCGGAGCTTGCAGTGAGCCAAGATCGCGCCACTGCACTCCAGCCTGGGTGACAGGGCGAGACTCCATCTCAAAAAAAAAAAAAAAAAAAAAAAAAAAAAAGGAATTTCCACCTTTGTTTTTACTCTGCATCTGTTGCTTTCTTTTATATTCAAACATCGTTTTAGAGAAGGTTTTAGACTTTATCAGAAAGTGTGGAAACAGGCATCATGTCTTACTGAAAACTAAATTAATATATGAATAATAAGTTTACTAACAATAAATGGATATATGAATAAGATATAAAGGCTTATCTAGTTTCAACCAGTGAAAGAATTTCACATATTCTTGAATGTTCCTAAGACAAAACACAGGTTCCCAAGAAGATTCTCTTGTTCTATTGCTTCCTAACCAAGGGACTTGACTAAATTCACAAGATACAAAATATTTATATCATAGAGACTGCACGCGCCCTTTGTATGGCTTCCTATATTTATAATTCTTTATTATTGTATTACCTCTTGTTATTTGTTTGCAAAATTATGGTCCTTATACTGCATACTTCAAATAACCAATCCTAGGGACAGAAATTAGCACTTGCAAAAAATTCTGTAATAGTAAGATTATCCCTAACAATGATATGGAAATAAAGTAAATGGTAAGTAAATGAGTAAACCAACTGCTGTTATATAATGTTTGGTGTTGATAGAGAGGACCATATTTTAAAAATCTCTTTTTTTTCCGGTTATAAATTAACTACCTTGTATTTTCAGTTTTCTTCATAGTCTTAATATATTAAACCAAGAACTGCATTTTATGATCCTCATAGAGGATTTAACTATTCAGGAAACTATAATTTGAATCTAATATTTGGCTTCATAAAAAACTCTATCATCATTATACTTAAAAATATCAATTAAATTTAAACACACATTTTAAAGTTCTAGTTCTTACAGACTTTACATCTAGAATTGCTGTCAGAACATAAGTTATTCATACAGATAAATGAGAACATAATTAGTTTTATTTATTTGACAAGATCTAATTGTTTTCATTAATGTTTCATGTTCAAGAGAGTCTGGCTAGAGCTTACTATTAGAACTTAGTATGCAAAGATTACCTAAATTCAAAAGATAAAAACTGATTACATTGTACACGTTGAATTGTCCTTCTACATCTTCTTTATTTTTAAAATTACAAAGGTATGACTATTTGCTACATTCTTTTTTTAGAGAAGCCCACCAAACATCAACAATTCTAAGCAGTTATAGTACAGTATTTTTATAATTATACAGTTATAATTTATTTTGTATAATATTAAGGCACAGTTTTAATATTTAACATCACAATTAATTGTTCATGGTTCATTGCCCCACAAAATAATAATTTTAGTCACATAAAGGAAACTATACATTTGGATAATTGTGCAAATGGATTTCATTTAATTATTTCTAAAACAGTTCAAATTCACAGTTCAATTAAAAGGTGATGGATTGCACATAATTCATTGCCTTTTTATTGATTATAGATTAGAGATAAAATTACCTCAGAAGATGTTTTTTTCTTTTGCCCATCGTTTCAGAATCTGTTACTCTAAATGCACACTGATTGAATCCACAATTCCCTTTTGTCACAGCATGTTTTTGGCTTTCAGCATTTTTCTGCTTATATCATTACATATTTTAAGAAGATATGTTAATCAGTAAACATTCTGGAGCATTCAGGGATTTAGGAGGAATTTATTGTAGATAATATGTTTTAACTATTTGCCACTATCTATAAGCTAAAGTTAAACATTTGCTACAAAAACTGATTCACAAAAATCTTTCATTTGCTCAATTATGATCATCTAGTCCTATATATAAAATCATACATTTTTAAGTTGCAATGAACTTCAGAAATCATCCACTTATTTTAAGGATAAAGAAATTGGATGTGGCAGTGGAGATACTGTGTTAACAGAAGATCTTTTAAATTCTAAATTTATCACTTGCTGGATAGATTACTGTATTAGTTCCTATCATTGCTATAACAAATAACTGCAAACTTAGTGACTTAAAACAATGTAGTTTTTTCTTCTTAAAGTTATGGATGCCAGGAGTCCAGAATCAAGGTATTCCTTCTAGAGACTTCTGGAGAAAATCTGTTTGCTGGCCTTTCCCAGCTTCTAGCAGCTGTTTTCATTTCTTGGTTCACAGTGCATCACTCCAACTTCTAGCTCTGTCAATGTTTCTCTTTTCTAACTCTAATTCCTTTGCTTCCTGCTTATAAGAAACTGTATGATTCTGTTAGCCCCAACTGGCTCATCCAGGATCACCTCCCCATCTTAAAATAGTTAATCACATATACAAAGCCTCCTTTACCATGTAAGTAAATTGACTCACAGGTTCCATGGATTCAGACTTGGAGCATCTTTGTGGGGTCATAGTTCAGCCTACCATGGTTTACTTCATACTATCTGTAAAACAGCCATACATACCAAATTTATAGAGTTATTTTCAAACTCCGCAAGATTCTGTTCTCTCTCTCAGCATGATTATTTCTCATTCTGCATTCTCTATTCTGTTCCATTGGTCTATGTGCCTATTTTTATACCAGTACCATGCTGTTTTGGTGACCCTTATAGTATAGTTTGAAATCAGGTAATGTGATGCCTCCAGATTTGTTGTTTTTGCTTAGTCTTTCTTTGGCTACGTGGGCTCTTTATTTGTTCCATATGAATTTTAGGATTATTTTTCTAGTTCTTCAAAGAAAAATGATGCTATTTTAATGGGAATTATATTGAATTTATAGATTGCTCTTAGCAGTATGGTCATTTTCACAATATTGTTCTACCCATCCATGAGCATGGGATATGTTTCCATTTGTTTGTGTTATTTTTGACTTCTTTCAGCAGAGTTTTGCAGTTTTCCTTGTAGAGATATTTTACCTCCTTGCTTATGTATAGTCCTAAGTACTTTATTTTTATTTTTATTTTTATTTTGCACCTTTTGTAAAAGGGGTTGAGTTCTTAATTTGATTCGCAACTTGGTCACTGTTGGTGTGTAGCAGTGATACTGATTTGTGTACGTTGATTTTGTATCCCAAAATTTTACTGAATTCATTGATCAGATCTAGGAGCTTTTTGGTTGAGTATGTTGGGTTTTCTAGGTATATAATCATATTATCAGTGAACAGCAACAGTTAGACTTCCTCTTTATCACTTTTGATGCATTTTTTTTTTTTCTTGTCTGATTGCTCTGGCTAGGACTTCCAGTACTACATGAAAGTGGGTATCCTTGTTTGTTCCAGTTCTCAGGGGGAAAACTTTCATCTTTTCCCCATTCAGTATAATCTTGGCTGTGGGTTTATCATAGATGGCTGTTATTATGTTAAGGTATGTCCCTTCTATGCTGATTTTGCTGTGGGTTTTAATCATAAGGGGATGCTGGATTTTTGTCAAATGCTTTATCTGTCTCTATTGAGATAATCATGTAATTTTTAATTTTTAATTCAGTTTATGTGGTATATCACATTTATTGACTTGTATATGTTAAACCAACCTTGTATTCTTGATATGAAACCCACTTGATCATGGGGTATTATCTTTTTGATATTCTGTTGCATTCTGTTAGCTGATTTTGTTGAGGATTTTTGCATCTATGTTTATTAGTGATATTGGTCTGTAGTTTTCTTTTTTGTTATGTCCTTTCCTGGTTTTGTTATTACGGTAATACTGGCTTCATAGAACGATATAAGAAGCATTTCCTCTTTCTATCTTTTGGAATGGTTTCAGTAGGATATGCACTAATTGTTCTTTGAATGTATGATAAAATTCAGTTGTGAATCCATCTGGTCCTGGACTTCTGTCTTGTAGGCAATATTTTTATTACTGTTTCAATCTCACTACTTGTTATTGGTCTGTTCAGAGTTTCTATTTCTTCCCAGTTTAATCTAGAAAAGTTTTATATTTTCAGGAATTTATCAGTCTCCTCTAGATTTTCTAGTTTGTGCACCTAAAGGTGTTCATAGTAGTCTTGAATGATCTTTTGTGTTTCTGTAGTATCATTTGTTACATCTCCCATTTCAATTCTAATTGAGTGATTTGGATCTTATCTCTTCTCTATTTGGTTAATCTTGCTAATGGTCTATTAGTTTTGTTTACATTTTCAAAGAACCAGCTTTTGTTTCAGTTATCTTTTGTATTGATTTTGTTATTTCCATTTCATTTAGTTCTGCTCTGATCTTTGTTATTTATTTTCTTCTGCTGGGTGTGGATTTGTTTTATTCTTGTTTCTCCATTTCCTTGAAGTGTGAGCTTAGATTATCTATTTGAGCTCTTTCAGACTTTTTGATGTAGGCATGTAATGCTATGAAATTTTCTCTTAGTACCACTTTTGCCTTATCCCAGAGGGTTTGGTGGGTTATGTCACTTTATCTTTCAGTTCAAATAAATTTTAAATTTCCATCTTGACTTCACTGTTGACCAAAAAATCATTCAGGAGCAGATTATTTAATTTATATGTATTTCTCTAGTTTTGAGGTTCCCTTCAGAGTTAATTTCCAAATTTGTTCCAGTGTGATCTGAGAGAGTATTTAATTTAATTTCAATTTGAGACTTGTTTTGTGGCCTATCATATTGTCTATCTTGGAAAATGTTCCATGTGCAGATGAAAATCATACATGTTATGCAGTTGTTAAGTAGAATGTTCTGCAAATATCTGTTAAGTCCATTTGTTCTACGTTATAGTTTAAGTCCTTTGTTTCTTCAATGACTTTCTGTCCTGATGACCTGTCTAGTGCTGTCAGTGGAGTATTCACATCCCCCACTATTGTGTTGCTATCTACTTTATTTCTTAGGTCTAGTACTAATTGTTTTATAAATTTGGGAGCTCCAGTATTAGGTGCATATATATATACACACACACACACACACATATATATAATATATATGATTGTGATATTTTCCTCTTGGACTAATCTTTTTGTCATTATATAAGGTCCTTCTTTGTCTTTTTTAACTGTAGTTGCTTTAAAATCTGTTATGTCTGAGATTGGAGTAGGTATTCCTGCTCACTTTTGGTTCTCGTTTGCATAGAATATCTTTTTCCGTCCCATTACCTTAAGTTTATGTGAGTCATTATGTGTTAGGCAAGTCTCTTAAAGAGAGCAGATACTTGGTTGGTGGACTTTTATCCATTCTGCCATTCTGTATCTATTAAGTGTAGCAGTTAGGCTGTTTACATTCAACGTTAGTATTGAAATGTGAGGTACTGTTCTATTCACCATCCTAGTTGTTGCCTGAATGCCTTGTTTTTTTTCATTGTGTTATTGTTTTATAGGTTCTGTGAGATTTATGCCTTAAGGGATGTCTACTTTAGCGTATTTTGAGATTTTGTTTCAAAAGTTGGAACTTTGTTTTAGCATTTTTTGTAGTGCCAGTTTGGCAATGGTGAAATCTCTCAACATTCATTTGCCTGAAAAAGACTACCTCTTCTTTGTTTATGAAGCTTAGTTTCACTGGTTACAAAATTCTTGACTGATAATTTTTTTTTTTAAAGAGGCTAAAGGTAGGATTCTAATCCCTTCTGGCTTGTAGAGTTTCTACTAAGAAATTTGCTGTTAATCTGCTAGGTTGTCCTTTACGGGTTACCTGATGCTTTTACCTCACAACTTTTAAGATTATTTCCATTTTCTTGACTTTAGATAACCTGATTACTATGTGCCTAGGTGATGATCTGTCTGTGATGAATTTTTATGCTGTTCTTTGAGCTTCTCTTATACGTATGTCTAGATCTCTAGCAGGACTAGGGAAAATTTCCTCTATTATTCCCTCAAATATGTTTTCCAAACCTTTAGATTTATCTTCTTCCTCAGAAATAACAATTATTCTCATGTTTGGTTGTTCAACATAATCCCGAATTTCTTAGAGGCTTTGTTCATGTTTTTATTTTTATTTTTGTCTTTGTCATACTGGGTTAATTTGAAAGTCTTGTCTTAGATCTCTGAAGTTATTTCTTCTACTTGTTTGAATATATTGTTGAAACTTTCCAGGGTATTTTTCATTCCTCAAAGTGTGTCTTTCATTTCCAGAAGTTACGACTGTCTTTTCTTTATGATATCTATTTCTCTGGAGACTTTTTCATCCATATCCTAATTTTTTTTAAATGTCTTTAAGTTGATTTTTACCTTTCTCTGGTACCTCCTTGAGTGACTTAATAATCTGCCTCCTGAATTCTGTATCTGACAATTCAGAGATTTCTTCTTGGTATGGATCCACTGATGGAGAACTAGTGTGATATTCTCAGGGTGAGGGGTATAGAATCTTGTTTTGTCATATTACCAGAGCTGCTTTTCTGTTTCCTTCTTATTTTGGTAGACTGTTTCAGTGGAAAGATCTGGAAATCGATGTCGCTGTTCAGATTCTTTTGTCCCATGGGATAAACCCTTGTTGTGGTGCTCTCCCCCTCCCCCTAAGGATGGGACTGCCTGCAAGCTAAACTGCAGTGATTGTTATTGCCTTTCTGGGTCAAGCCATGTAGTGGGGCTACTGGGCTCCGGGCTGATGCTGGGGAATGTTTGCAAAGAGTCCAATGATGTGATTCATCTTCAAGGCTCCCAGCCATGGATACCAGCACCCACTCTAGTGGAGGTGGCAGGGGAGTGAAGTGGACTCTGTGTGGGTCCTTGGTTGTGTTTGGTTGATTGTGCTGGTTTTGTGTTGGTTGGCCTCCAGCCAGGAGGTGGCACTTTCAAGAGCCATTTGAAGAAGATGTGCCTAGTATTTAATAACTACTTTAAGATGGCAGTAACACAGAGCATTATTTGGAAAATGTATAACTTAGGGAGTAACAGACGTAAAAGAGCCCTGGAATCAAGGGGTGATGGATACTATGGCTATTCTACTCACCTAGAGAAGAAAGAACAGCAAACTACATATTTCTAGTGTAAAGAATCAAACTGACTAAGTAGGGGACAACTAATCTGTTTGCTGGAGCCACAAGTCATTTGCTATACCTTTATGTTTCAAAAAGATATATAATATGGCTTATAATGATGCTTCAGTCAACAAAGTACTAGATACACAATGGCAGTCCCATAAGAACATAGTGCTGATTTTTTACTGTACATTTTCTGTTTAGATACGTTTAAATATATAAATACTTCCCAATATGTTACAATTGCTTATAGTGTTCAGTATCGTAACATGCTATACACGTTTGTAGCCTAGGTTCAATAGGCTGCTCCATACGGCCTAGGTGTGTAGTATGCTGTATCATTTAGGTTTGTATAAGTACACTACATGATGTTTGCACAATAAAATTACCTAACAACAATTTATGAGAATGTATCCCTGTTGTTAAGTGATACATGACTATATATATAGCATAGCAAGTGACTTGGAATGTCCAAACGACTGGAAATATATCCTAGGGAAAAACCTCCACCTAAACTTTTTTAGGAAGTTGGTCAGTCATTCCAGGCCCAGCACAGGAGAGGCTGTGCAACATGGTGATTGGGAAGAAAAAGTTCTATCTTTAGAATAGAGTGTGTGTGTGTGTGTGTGCACACGCGTGCGTGTGTGCATGTGTATGTTTGTGTGGTCAACAGAATTTCAGTATCTTTCATTACATTTTTTTCCATTCTTTTGAATTAAATTATTTTGAGCTAGGTTTCTTCCCATTGCAGCCAAACAGTATAGTCTTCTAATCTACTTTTATACTTTTCTTTGAAAAATTATTACTATCTAGGTGAGTTAATTACATAATTACAGTCAGCGCTTGATTACAGTGGCTTCCCCATCTTCAAATTCAACCAACCTCAGATTCAAAATATTAGGAAAAAAAAAAAAACACACAGCAACAAAAAATAATACAAATATTAAATCATGCAGAATAACAACTATTTACGTAGCATTCACATGGTATTAAGTATATAAGTGCCAATTAAAGCAGTCAAACCCTCTAAAATATTTGAAGAGATTTATTCTGAGACAAATATGAGTGACCACGGCCTATGTAACAGCCCTCAAGAGGTCCAAAAACATGTGCCCAAAATGGTTGGGGTGCAGCTTGCTTTTACACATTTTAGGGAGGCAACAGACATCAATCAAATACATTTAAGGAATGCACTGGTTTTTTCCAGAAAGATGAGGCAACTTGAAACACAGTGTAGGGACTGGGGAAGGGGGTGGGTTCCAGAGTACAGGTAAATTTAAACATTCTCTGCTTGGCAATTGGTTGAATTTTGTCTAAGGACCTGAGATGAATAGAAAGAAAATGTTCAGGTTAAGATAAAAGACTTTGGATACCAAGATTCTTTGGAAGTCTCATAGCGGCTGCGCTTAGAAACAATAGATTACAAATGTTTCCTATTCAGACTTTTTAAAAGGTGCTAGACTCTCAGTTATCTATTCAGAATTAGAGGGATCTGGAAGGAAAAGGTCTAGCTACGTTAACAGGGATTCTTTACATGTGCAAATTTTCCCCCATAAAGGATGGCTTGCAGGGCCATTTCAAAATATGACAAAGAAACATGCATTTGGCGTAAAATATTTTGACTCTCTTCCTTGTCTCGTAATGTTATGCTGGAGTCAGGTTGGAAAGTAAGTCATGATATACAGGTTAAATAAAACTCATCTGATGAGAATTTATGGTTTATAGGGCATGACTCCCCAGACCTCTTAGATAGGAATTTGGGCAAGATTAAAAAAAAAAAAAAAAATCAGAGCTTAGTCTTCATAAATAATTGAGAGATGATTTAAAGTATATGGAAAGACATATATAAACTATATGGAAATTCTATGCCATTTTACATAACGAATGAGCATCCACAGATTTGGGGCTCCAATGAGGTCCTAAAACCAATTTCCCACAGATAGTAAGGAACAACTGTATACATGATTCCAAATGCTATTTTCACTTAAGAAACATATTTATAAAGCAATTTTGTAATCTTTACAGTTAAAATATCACAACATTTTCTTTTACAAAGTCAAATGTTTATAGGCTGAGAAAAAATTCTTAAATTTAACTTTGACAGTGGAGTGGTTTCAAAGCTGCAGTCCATTTACTGCCCAATCTCACTGACTTCATATACTTCACTATTACGAGAGTGAAGGGCTGATGCCTAATAATGGAAAGGCCATGGCCTAATGCTGCTCTCAAATTCTTCTCTAGAATTACTTTCTTCTTCTTTTTCAAAAATATCTTCTTCCTGGAATTTAGAATTTACTGCCTAGAGACAATAGTTTGGAGACTGACATATCCTTTTCCATTTAAAAATGTAAAGAATAGGTAATTATATTAAATGAACTTTCTTTGCCAAAGACATAAATAGCCCAAGGATAACATTTCTTAAGCTATTTTCAGCTTTTGAATTATTGGAAATTTCTGTGGTACTGCAGATTGCAACTTGAACTGCTTGCCATAAATCTTCACAAAGAAAGTGTTTGTCTTTGTTCAGTTGACAGTTGGATGAATATGAAAGAGAAAACACAATTATATTTTGCAAATTCAAGGAAGGGATAGCTAACAAAACATCTTATGTTAGAACAGATTATGTAGAAGTACGTATGCGTATATCAAATACTAATAACAACTGGCTTCGGTACGGTTAGATAAATAATACCTGTGTATTAAGCTTTCTGACATGGAGGCAGGCTAAAGTGCCTAGACCTTACTGGATTGTGAATTAAAATAAATAATCAACATCTTCTCAGGAATTTTTATTTCAACATCTCCATATACATTATGACCACAGGGCCTTAATGTTCGCTCTGCTTGACTATACCATAGAGGGGCTTCTTCGTGTCTATAGTCTCCTGATCTCCCTTCTCTTAGACCATTTACTTTAGAACATTTGCAAGTACACATTCTTTCTCTGGCTCTTTGAAGTATGTCTCCTCCCGGTCTTTTGCAAGTTTTACAACCCAGAAATGTCTTTCTCAAAAATCTGGGAAACATTTCTTTGAAATGTAATCATCTAAGGAGATAGTGTCCCACTCTCTCAGTCTCTGTGGAAGGGTAGAAGTCCATAAAGGACAATTAGTGAACAGTGATGGCCTAATTCCATTGACCAACCTGCCCTTAATGTTCTCCAGTAATTTTCCATTAACTCATTCCCGGGATTAAAACTCTGCCAGGCTTGAAACATACAAAAACATCCACCCTTTTGTTTCAGAGAAATTAAGCTCAATGTCTCTACCCTATTGCTATAGACTGGAATAAAGTTCTCTTTGCTTATTTCTGGCCAGTGAAATTTTTTTTTTTTTTCTGGCAGCTGAAAAAGTTGTGCTATTTTAACTTCAGTAAATGCCTCCATAGCAGTAAGATTGATTATGTAAACCAGCATGATCTCTTGCCTTTTGCATTCTCTCTTCCATATTAAGTATATATTATGTCTAATTATTTTTAATTGATTTGCTTTTCCACTGTATATCTATCAAAAACCTAGTCTATAGTTCAAAATTTTATTTTAGATAATTTTAATTCATGAAAAATACAAATTAAGTTACTGCCTTGCGGAATTCAAAGTGCCCATTATGTGGATGCAGAGAAAAAAAATAAGGAAACATCGGGTGCTAACCTGTGTTCAGGAAGTGCAATATTAAAACCTCACCCAAATGTGCTATTTGCTACTATGCTGCCAGAAGTCACACTGATAGCTGAAACTGAATGCCGGTCCTGAGAACAAACATATGGTTGGCTGATTTGAATTTCGGAATTTCTTACGTGCTCTCAGTTCACCTTTAAGCTGAAAGTGCTGATGTACAGTAAACAAAACTAAAATGCAAGCTTCGAGATGAGAAACAAAGTAAGATATGAGGAAAAAATGATTTTCAAATAATAGAAGTTCACTGCATTTAAAGAGAAGGGAAAAAGTAAAAATAAAAACATGTAATTGTGAATTGTACACAAATTTATTTTACTTGTATTTTTCTTACACAAATATTTATTTTTTAGTTAAACAGAATACTCTCATTAATGATTTTAAAAGGTAAAATAGATTGAATTCGTTTATTTGAGGAAAGAAAATATCTGGGAATTTCACTACAAATATCACTTTCATTTGTTGAACTGGAAAATCCATAATTTAATTGGCTACAAAGTCTGACTTCCATGTGAGCACTCAATACATATTTTACAGTATTATTTCTACTCACATTATCATTATTAATTATAGCATTGAATTGTTAAGAAAACAGAACCTAAGTTGGAGATTTGGCTCCAATAACTTGCTTGGGCAAGTTGCATAACCTCCTGTCTTAGCTTTCCTCATCTTTACAAACATGTGCTCCTTTTCCATCTTTTTATCCAGTGTAAAAATAGCAGTGAACCCTTTAGCTGTGAATAGAGTTAAACATTAAAAAATTTTAAAAGGAAACCTACTATTAAAGCCTTCTAAAATGTATATATATTTTTTTCACTTTAGCAGATAAGCTTTAACGTGTTTCATCAATTCCTCGGCCACTCCCCTCAGACCTCGGTGTGTCACTAAGGCCCCTTGTAGAAGCTGAGTTCTCCTGAGATGTAAGAATTATCCTTCTTCTTCTCTCTTAATTATAAATAGCAGTCTAACTTCTTACATAACATTACAGAGTAGAGTCAAAGAGAGAAAGAGAAACAGGGAGAATGAAATAGAGAAAAATCACATTTAAAATATTTTTTCTAGTTAAAAGGTAGGTGAATGTTCACTGTATTCTAATGTTTCCATCTAATAGAAAACAGGAAACATCAGAATTCATACATAAAGAGACAGAAACATACACACACCCCTGCACACATACACAATACCTTTAAAAAATAAAACAGAAAAAGGAGTAATTTTAGTATAAGATACATATGCCAATTTGAGATGTAGGACAGGAATTCTTGGATATTTGAAAGGCAGGGCTTTTTTAGAGAACGGAGGAAAGAAGCAGGTCAGCTGTGTTTCATGCATTAAACACATTTTAACGATTTGAAGCTGAACTCTTCAGGATTGAATGCTATTATGATTTATGTTCTAAGGTTGGAAAATTATTGCTTACATGCAGCAAGAATATTGAAAAAGAAAAGAAATGCTAGAAAAATAAAATGTAAAATATATCAATAGCAGAGTTGTAAATTTATATGTATTGACTATATCTAGCCTTAAGCGTAAAAAAAAACTTAAAAAGTAATGTTTTATAATCCACATCTTTGCCATGACAAATATAAATGCTAAATCAATTTTTTATTAATACTATTGACTTTCAGGGTTCATATGAGATGAAGCACTTTCAATAAATGTCAGATAAGTGTTATTTTAATATATGTTCAAGTCAGTCAAATAAATGATACTATTCCACTTTGACCTTCTAGGGAGCGAAATTTCTATAAAGATGTTCCACATTTTAAAAATTATGTCTAATTTACAGCTAATATTTCTGTGGTGGAAATGGGTATAAAAGCAAAGGAACTTACATCTAGGACACAGTAGTCCACCAGTGTCCAAGTCAATTTGGTTAGGAATAAATGGTTGGAGTCTTCAGTTAAAACTTTCCTTGCAATATCTTTGCTGCAAATGCTTTTAATAGCATCTAGCACTCTTGCTAGAGATACCTACATGGGAGGATAAATCCAGCAAAGTCCACTGTTTAAAAATTAAATAAATCAACAAATAGGACAAATGGGTGAGAAATAGTAAGCTATGGAAATAACTCTAGTGAGAGACATTGCACATCTCTAAGAATATTTTTTGTTAATAAATAATTTTAAGATCTATTTTAAACAGTTAACAGGAAAGTTTTATATGTAATCTCTTACAGAAAAATCATAAGAATAGTAGTTTACCATACATATTAAGAGTTTGTTCACTTAGACAACTCCAAGAGGTTCTCCTTGTTGCTCAGAGATAGTTGCATTGACAGAATACTTGTGACATTATCAGTTTTCTCTTGTGCCCTGCTCCAGTTCTTTACAATATCTAAAACCATGAATTTAGAGATTGATAGGGCTAATAAGGACTTTATAGATCAATTAGTCAAACCATTTGAGGCTACAGTTAGAACAGTAATATGGAGAGATTTAGCAGCAAACTAATAGAGTTTTGGGGAAATGTAAAACAAATAAAAATAAACTAACCAGGTATCTGGCCAAATATTCTAGTGTTATCAAGATATCACTAATTCTCTAATGATTTTAAGATAACCTCCATAGCTATGCATTTATCATTGGAAGCTTTGGCATTGCTGCAAGGAAGAAACTGGTGAAATAAAAAGTTGTTGAAAGCAGTCAAACAGTAATTCCACCACTTCCAGGAAAGGTTGATGATAATTAAATGCTAAGCTTAATGAGATATTAAATATTAAAGATAAGCTTAGTGAGAAATTGACACGTTATTAATAGGATGCTTAAGTCAGTGTAGAGGTTTTTACTACAAAGAAAACAGTATAATTACACAATTAAGAAAAGTAAGAATAAACATTTTATAAGGACTAGTTTCCTAGTGCAAATAGTTTTAAAGAGATAATTCTTACTGTTTATAGGAGGGTTAAATAAGGTCAATTCAAAGCACAAAAACTGGCAAGGTGCAGTGGCTCATACCTGTAATTCCAACGCTTTGGGAAGCTGAGGCAGGAGGATCACCTGAGCCCGAGAATTGGAGACCAGCCTGGGCAACTACAAAAAAATTAAAAATTAGCCAGGCATGGTGGTGAGTCTTGGTACTCCTAGTTATTCAGGAGGCTGAGGTGGGAGCATTGCTTGAGCTCAGGAGGTCCAGGCTACTATGAGCTACGGTTGTGCCACTGCATTCCACCCTGCATGACAGAGCAAGACCCTGTCTCAAAATAAACAAAAATTATAACTTGAAAAACCTCAACAGTATTTATAATTGTATTCCTTAAAATGTGCCAACAAGCAGAAATATAGCTTTGGAAAAAAAAAAAAGAAAATAGATCACATAAATAATGGATGCAACTCAATGCACATACTATGAATATGTTGAGGTAAAATATTGAATCAAGGATTAAATTGAATGAAAGCATAAATATTTAAAATATATAACATGCTATATTTAATTATACATTGATTTTTAAGAGCTTTACATGAACTATCAGAATAATTGTACTGGTTGATAGAATAGAAATTTCACTAACCTTTACATTAGAAAATGTATTTTCTAAACACACCTATTCACCCAAATGTCATTGGCCAAAAAACTCTTGTGAAGATAAAGTAAGCTTCTTTATTTTAGACAAAATTATAAAATAAAAGGGAAAATGTCAAACATATGGAGCCTCTTAGTTATTTACACTCAGTTACAGAAGGAAGAATGAGTTCAAATGGAGGCATAGAAAAACAAAAGCTGTAGCCAGGCATGGTGGCTCAAGCCCGTAATCCCAGCACTTTGGGAGGTAGAGGCAGGCAGATCACCTGAGGTCGGGAGTTCAAGACTAGCTTCCCCAACATGGCAAAACACCATCTCCACTAAAAATACAAAAAATTAGCCAGGTGTAGTTGTGGGCGCCTGTAATCCCAGCTAATCGGGAGGCTGACTCAGGAGAATCTCTTGAATCCGGGAGGCGGAGGTGCAGTGAACCAAGATCACGCCACTGTACTCCAGCCTGGGTGACAAGATGAAACTCTGTCTAAAAAAAGAAAAAAAAGAAAAAAAGAAAAAGAAATACTGTGCTGACCAGGAAGTAGTTCTAGCAGTCTTGATAATTTGAGGAAAATATGAAGTCCAGTTAAAAACAAAAGAAGTTAGAAGGATGTTTTGTGTCCTGGTTGTTAATTTAGAAACAAATGGTTCATTACATTGTCCAGAAATATATATCCTAGAGCAAAGTTAGGACAGTGTCTCTCAGGAGGTTTTGAGAACACAAACTTGATGACAGAGAACAAGATTAAGTGTTATATCTTGGGTAGGAACAATTTAAAAACAGGTTCCCTATAGTTCTTTCATTTGAGAGATAACATATTGACCAACATAGTGACACTTTATTTTAAAATTAACTCAGTGATTATGCTCCCAATCCTGCCAAATTTAAATTCAGATTGACATTATGCAACACATCAATATTTTATATATGTTCAATAGCGTCAAGGCACAACTCCAAATTCACATTCAGATTAAAGTCACTTGCAGTTATAGGAAAATAGCTTAAGTGTGTTATAGATGTTCGTAGTTGAAATTTTTTTTAAGGGAAGATTGCAAACTTATTTTGTTGAAGGAATCTTAAATATGGAAGAATAATTAAATGTGTTTTTGTGTTTAGGAAAATATTTTAAGCCTGTAATAGATGTTCTTAGCTGAAAATTTTTAAAGGGAAGATTGCAAACATTTAATTGAAGGAATCTTAAATATGGCAGAACAATTAAATGTGTTTGTATCTTAGTTATAAAAATAATGTAGTCAAGAGTGCACGTAGGCTGTAATGTTTATATTTTATCTCATGTAATAAGAATCAGAAACTAAGAATTATTTGATATTTAGTATATAATTTTGCCATATTTTTAAAGTTATATTCAAAGAATATTCTATATGAACAATAACTATGATGTTTCTATATCATAGCCATTCCTTGAGAAATGACATATTTGAATCTGGAGTAGAAAGTTTGCTTGAGTGCTAAGGTGAAAGAGTTATAGATTTCTTCAGTTCAAATGGAAAAAACTCTCTCTAAATGTCTCAATCTTTATGCATTTGAACATTAACAGCAGCAAAAACAATAATAATTTGTTACTCTTGTTCTTAACATACTTATTTTTAAATGATAAAAAGTTACCAGTGACCACAGAATGAAAATGTATTACTATAAAATATATATAGTATATCTGCTTTTACTCTAAGTTATATTTAAAATAGTAAGTTAAATTTTTTATTTTCTCAAATGAAAAACGTAGGGCTATTTTGATTAAAGTTTTGCTAATTATCTGATTATATGTTATTTTAATCAATGACAGCAATGAAAGATTACATAATTATTATTAATACATGCAAAATAATGGAGCATAGTTAGTCTTAACTAATACTAATTAAATGCTCTGTAATGATTTATTTACATTATTGTTCAAAATTAGAAATATTAATAATGTATCATGTCAGCATTAGAATGAGTTTTACCTCAAAAAAGAGAGGCATGAAAGGGCAATTTAAAACCATTAGCAATAGCCACAAAATAGTGCATAGGCTCTGAGTAGATGGCAAAAATAAAAATACTTAAAACAAGTGAGTTCTATCTCCTGATTTCTACTTTTAAGTAAATGACAGCATCACTATCTGCTTAAATTGAAGCTATAACAAGAAATTAATAGGAACATTTTCTTTTCTTGTCCTAATTCAGCCTGGTATTATTTTACAAAGTTTCTACATGTAGCAATTTTTAAGATTTGCATTAGCTTTCTGAGTTACCATAATGCCACTGAAAATCTTACTACTCCCATATCTACCATGTCATACTCAGTCATTTTCCCACTTTATTTTTATTGACCTACACTCTTGTTCATACTCCCGTTTTTCCTTAGGATTATTGGATTAACTCTGCCTATAATTTCTGATCCTTGCCTATATTAAAATCAATGAGTCCCATACATTATTACTAATATAATCATTGATGAATTTTGATCATGTCATTGTTCTGAGGAATGTTTTCAAAAATTTTTTATCCACCAGTATAATAACCCATAACTTATTTTATATCTATTTCCCAAAAGTATCATATGATATCCTAAGATATAGGAATAATAATTCTATAGGAATAAAAACCTACATACATAGAAATTTTATGATAGATAATTCTATGACACAGAAATAATAACTTATAACACAATATAAATAATAATAATGTCTTGTTTTATTGCAAATATTATACTTGCTGTTCTCCTGAGTTCTAAACATTTCATGCCTTTGTTTCATTGTTCTTTTGCCTCGTTCAGACTCCTGCCTCACACCTGTAAAATTTTCTAAGATGTTCTGCAGCTGTTATGGAGTACTAAGTTATAAGCAAGTGATCATTTTCTTAGATAACAACTATAAACTTTAGATCAAGTGCAAAAATCAATACTGCTGGATGATTCTAATAAGTGAAAATCAGGCACGTTTTGGAGGCGTCTCAAAACATGGAACAAATCATCCTAAAATAAATCATAAAATAAATTTTCCATTTTTGTGTCTTTGTTTTGGAGGAAGACACAGTTACATCAGTTATATCAAAGAACAACTAAAACTCTAAGAGAAAGCTCACCACCCTCTGTCGAGAGGTACCAGGGAAGGAGCTGGAACAACTGGGACCACCTGAGACTGAGGAAGGCAGCCTGGAAAAAATAGGGCAAAGAAAGAGGAAAGCTAAATTCTGTGCATAAATGTTGTTCAAATTTCTGGTAACTTATGAACCACATGAATGTGAAGCAGATTTAAAGCAGTATCAACTGAGGTCTGAGCCACAGTACGCTGTAAGTATAATACAATTTGAAGTCTGAATCTAGTGAAGTTAATTGTCACCAAAAACATAAACATCAACACTGTTTGGAGTACTATATAGAATCCTAAGTCTCCATAATATAATATCCAGTGTAATCTAAAACTACTCAACACATGAAGAATCAGAAAACTTGAACTTTTCTCAAGGGAAAAGAACAGAGTTCAGTCTCAAAATAACACAGATGATGAAATTATTACATTTTGATATTATAGCAACCATCATAACTGTGTTCAATGTGTTTAAAGGAAAATAGACTATTATGAATGAAAAGGTAGGAAATTCCAGCATATAAATAATACACACACACACACACACACACACACACACACACACACCACATTAGAACTGAAAAGATAAATATCTGAAATTTTAAAATTTGTCATATGGACTTAATAGAGGACTGAAGATATTAGAGTAAAATATCAATGAACTTGAAGACAGATCATTAAAAATTATAAAATTATCCAACTTTAAAAAGAGAGAAAAACAAGATATAATAAAGAATGTGAACTGAACCTCAAGGCCATGTGGAACAATATCAAAAGATCAAACATAAAGGTCATTTGATTCCCAGAAAGAGAGGAGAGATAGAATGTAGGAGAATAGTACTGGAAGACATAATTGTTCTAAACTTCTCGAATGTGGTGAAAAACCAAAAAAAAAAAAAAAAAAAAAAAAAAAATCGAAAGATTCAAAAAGTTAGCTAACCACAAAAGGATAATTATAAAATCTATTTTTCAGGCATAAACATAGACTAGATAAACTCTTGAAATAAGAAAATATCTCCAAAAACAGCTATAGAAATATTCTACATGACTTAGAGAAAAACAGCAATTTGATTGATCATCATTTTCTCATTACGAGCAATGAAGGCTAGAAGACAGTAGAATAACATATTTCAAATGCTGAGAAAAAACAACCTGTAAACCATGATTTTGATATCTTAAAAAAATTCTTAAATATAAAGTGAAACATTTGCACATGAAGGAAATTTGTGAAAATTTTTTTACCCCTGGTGGTGGACAGGAATAAATGGGCCTATAAATTTTTTAAAAGTTTATATTTTACATGAAATAGTATAATATTAACTATAAGTAGATTCTCAAATTCTATTGATGTATATTGTAATGTCTAGAGCAACTATTTACTAAATGCATAGAAAGGGTCAGAGCTAAAGCTCCAAAAGAAAAAAATAAAATAACATCCACAAAACATCTAATAATTCCAAAGAGGACCAAAAAAGGAAAACTGAGAAGCAGACAAACAGAATACACAGGGGAAAGCAGAAAACAAGTAATAAAAAAGGGTTCATAGCCAATCTTACTGATACTTAAATGATAATGGTCTAAATGATCTAAATAAACCAATTAAAATAGCTTAAAATAATTATTTTAAAAGAGCAGAATCCAAAAATGCTGCCAATAAGATTCATATTTTAAATATATAGGCACAGATAGACTGATCACAAATATACAAAAAAAGACATGAAAACAGTAAACATATATGTACACATACAATGGAATACTAATCCACAATAAAAAAGAATGAATTATTGATCCATGTGACCACATGTACAAATCTCAAAGTAAATATGTTGACTAAAATAAGTTAGAAACAAAATAATATGTAATAAATAAATCCACTTGTGTAAAATTTTTGAAAAGACAAACTTAACTATTGGAAAGCAGATCACTGGTTACCTTGAGTAGGAAACAAAGGGAGGAACAGATGCCAAAGTGGCAGAAGAGATCTTCGTGGGCTGATGAAAGTGTTCAATATCTTGATAGTGGTCTTACAGAAATATACGGTTGTTAACACACATAAATTGCACACTTTATAAATTTAATTATTGTATGTAAATAATATCTCAATAAAACTTCATTTAAAAACAGAGTTAAATATAGATTTAATAATTTAGTAAATTATACATCATTTAATGTAAAACTCAGACTTATCTTTTAAAGCCTAATCTTGTCCCCAGATACCTTTAAAGAGTCCTTCTGAATCTCATTAACTGCTGCTATTATTCTTTTATATGCTTATGCTATTCTTTATGACACTAACTTACTTTATATTGTAATCAAGTTTTTGAGTCTTATCTGCCTCACATCCCATCCCATGGTCAGAGATAGTAGCTGTTAGAAAACAAAACAAATTTTATCTAATTTTACATTCTCTTCAAAGTTTAGCCCTTTAACTTTGCTGATAATTGGTACATAAAGATTTTGTTGGAGCAGGTGTTACGTGATTGCAAAGGTATATATGTGCTTATGCGCATGTGTGTATTTCTACCTGTCAATTATATATGCACAGTTTTTGGTGAGGTATAAATTTAGCCAAACTGTGAAGTAATGAAGAATTAAGGGATACATGAAAATCGGTTTTTATGGTTCTCAGATGGAGATAGTTTGCTAAATTGACTGCCTCTGTCTTGCTTTCACTTTGAAATTTACGTTTGGTTGGTTGGTTGGTTGAGACGGAGTCTCCCTCTGTCGCCAGGTTGCAGGAGTGCAGTGGCGCGATCTCGACTCACTGCAACCTCTGCCTTACGGGTTTAAGCAGTTCTCCTGCCTCGGCCTCCCGAGTAGCTGGGACTACAGGTGCATTCGACTACTCTTAATGATAAAGAATAGATAATAGCTGAAATACTGGAAGTTTAAAATAGTAGTGAATAATGGTTAAAATCTGGCCGTTATATAACAGGGAGAAACACAACCTTCACCACTACATACCTTAACCGCACCTAAGAGAGCAGACTCCAAACCACCTTATTACTTTCTTAACCAGTTGCAGCTTTTTACAGGTTACAAAATCTATTTTCTTTCTTTTTTTTTTTTTTTTTTTTTTTTTTTTTGAGTGACAAGGTCTCTGTCGCCTAGCAAGCTGGAGTGCGGTGGCCAGATCACAGCTCACTGCAGGCTCAGACTTCTGGGATCTAGAGATCTTCCCGCCTCAGCTTCCCCAATAGCTAGGACTACAGGCACGCACCACCATGCCCGAATAATTATTTTTCATTGTTGTTAATTTTAGGTAGAGACAGGCGTGTGGCTTTGTTGCTCACACTGGTCCGGAACTCCTGGATTCAAGGGATGCTCCCTCCTTGGCCTCCCAAAGTGCTGCGCCACGCTTGGCCAAAATCAACATTTTAACCTTTACCTTAATGTAGGGGCTTAATAGCAATGCTACTCAGCAGAGATGGAAGATAGGCAATAGCATATTGCATCTTAGCATAGAAAATTGCCAGCAGATTGCTTAAAATTGTCAAAGGATTAAGCATCTTAGTTACAGAGAGTGGGAGAGAGAGAAAGAAAGAAACTGCACTAGCAAGTACTGTACTAGATAAAGTCATATTAAGGATTTAAATTTGCCTGCCCTATAGGATATCCTCATGCTCTATAATTGAAAACTAAAAAGACATTGACATTAAAACCTCTATCAATAGAATCCAAACTTTTTTTCAAGAAGTAAATATTAGACCTGAAGGATATAGTATCCTTCAAAAACTGACTAAATAGGAAATAAAATATGAGGCACTATAGATGGATTATGAAATATTTTAAAAATGACCATTAGTTTGAATATATAAAAAGAAAGCACACATTTTTAAAGATTTACTATAACTAAAGATAAAAATACATTTTATATACATATATACATATATGAAAAATTCTTACCTTTCTAAAATTTAACTGAAATGTGATAATAGTTATTCTATCCCCCAAAATGATGCATTCAATATATTATTAGTAAATAGTTACACACAACAGAAAAAGAGATTGTATATCTCTAAATTACGTGTCACTGAATGACATAGCAATTATTCATAAATTAATATATAAATTATCATTAACATTAACATATAATCACAGGAAAAATAAAACATAGAGTAGAAGAGTAAAATTTAAGGCTCAATGTATTAATTTAAAAACAGTTATAGGTTGGGCACGGTGGCTTACGCCTGTAATTTCAGTACTTTCGGAGACAGAGGTGAGTGGATCACTTGAGGTCAGGAGTTCAAGACCAGCCTGGCCAACATGGTGAAACCCTGTCTCTACTAAAAAATACAAAAATTAGCTGGGTGTGGTGACCTATGTTTGTAATCTCAGCTACTTAAGAGGCAGGGGAATCACTTGAACTCAGGAGGCGGAGGATTCAGTCAGCTGAGATGGTGCCACTGCACTGCAGCCCGGGTGACAGAGTGAGACTCCATCCCTCAACCCCCCAGCATAAAAATAAACAGTTATAAATGGTTTAAACCCGTAACAAAAACAAAAATCGCTGATTAACTGAATAAAAGAATTTTTAAAAAGAAAGAACTGTTCAGAAATAACTTTTTTTAAAAAAACCTAAACGAATTGGAAATTGTATGCCAGGCAAATGCCTAAGGGAAAAAAAAAGCAGAAAAAAATTAAATTAGAATCTTAGAGTATTTTAAAGTTTATGAAAAGTAAAAGATAAAGAAAAGAAGAAAAGTATTTTTTTGTCCAATAATAGTGCCTAGCGATAAACTGGAAAACATTTTAGCAGTGCAAACATAATTTATTATAACCTGTAATTTGACAATGTTACTTTAACTTACAGTTATGTATCAGGGATTAAGAAGACAAGTAAAAGAGATTACAAAGAATTTTAAACCAACCAAAAGGCAAAATAATTGATAAATATAAAATTTTTACTTATACAAACAATATCTCCAAGTGTTCATAGAGCACTACAAAATATTGTCCCAATCTACTGTACAAGGCAAAGGAGTTAGCCTATGAAATTAACAGATGTATTTAAAACAGACATAAAACAACAAATCTAACAAAATTATAAATTAATGTTAACTTGTTGGTAATTAAAAATAAAATTTTAATGAAAGAAATAAAAGAGGCACTAATTAAGAATTAAAATGTATAAGAAAAAATTGGGAAATTAAATAGATGATCAATAATAAATTAAAAATACACAACAATGAATTGATAATTAAGATAAAATGTTTAAAAAATTAAAGTTGGAATAATTACTGAAAAGGTAAACAATTGTTAAATATCAAATACATTCTACTGGAATTAGAAATCTGAGTAAATTAACAATTATAAAAAATATAATTATTCATAAATTGTCATAAGTAAAATTATCATCTCTCATAATATATTATAAAAACATTATAATTGATACAAGAAGAGACAATGAACTTCATAAATCAACTGAAATGGAAGAGATACAAAAATGAATTCTGACAAAATACCATATCCAGAAGTTGTATTGAAGAATTGTACCAAACCATCTCACAGAATAAATTAGTCCCATGCTACACAAACTATTTCAGTGCACAGAAAAGGATAAAAACTTCTTTGCAAAAAGCTAGTGAAGAGTTCAGATGGAGGACATGTCTGGATCGCCAGTCTCTAGGCACAGTCATCCAGGTGAGTTGCCTGTGTTCAGATAAAAAAATACTAAAATTAAATTAGCACCTTATCACAGTAAATGTGTTCTGATACCTATTGTTACAGAATCCCAGGTCCAAGAAAGTTCTTATTAGATGAAGTCTTGTAATGTATTTGTGATAAATGACTCGTAAGTAAACAACTTCAGTGAAACTAACTACTTTTAAGTGAAAAAGTTGAAATCCACATCCATTTTCCAAAGTACTGAATTATATATGAAATATTTAATGGAATGTGAAAATAATCCGCAGCTATCCATCAAGACCAACAATATCTGCCAGGCTTTAGGTAATCTATATTTTATTTATTTATTTATTTATTTATTTATTTATTTATTTATTTGATTTGGATTCTCGCCCTGTCCCCCAGACCGGAGTGCAGTGGCATGATCTCAGCTCATGGCAACTTCCACCTCCTGAGTTGAAGCGATTCTCCTGCCTCAGTCTCCTGAGTAGCTGCGATTACAGGCACCTGCCACCATGCCTGGCTAATTTTTGTATTTTTAGTAGAGATGGGGTTTAACCATTTTGGTCATTTTAACTAATAAAGCCTATGGATCAGGGAGTTCATGTGGAGGTCATACCTAGATTCTGAAACTCTAACTCATACTCTAACTCTAACTCATAGATGTAAATAAGATTGAACATGTACAGCAATATGAATGAGTTCACAAGTGAATATTATATTGATAAATACCGCAGTGAGTCAAACCCTAAGACAATACAGTTGCCACTAGCCACAAGTGGCTATGGAGCACTTAACATGCAGTTAGTCTAAATGAAGATGTGCAATATGTGTAAAATACACACTACTTTTGAAGACTAACAAAGGAAGGAAGGAAGGAAGGAAGGAATGATGAAAAGAAGGGAGGGAGGAAAAGAAGAAAATAAAATTTCATTAATAATTTGTGTATCAATTACATATTAAAATGTTTTTGTTATATCAATGTAAAGAATGTACATTGCTAAAATTAATTTCACTTTTTTATGTTGCTACTAGACAAATTAAAATTAGGAAAATGACTCTCAATATACTTCTATTGAACAGTAGTGTCTCAGAAACATTTGTCTTTAAGTCAGATTTCCTTAGGGTTTCTCATGTTTCTCCAGCTATTCTGGCTCTCTCATCCACATCTTGTTTGCATGCCACACACAGACTATCTTTTTAGAGCCTTATCTCTGCACTGATATTCCACTTCTTTAAATCTTACTATGTAACTTATTGACTAAATTAATAAATGTGTAATTTGTATGAACTCTAACCAACACTATCCATATACATCCAATATGCCCTAGTAACAAAGCACATATCAAAGAAACAAAATCCCAATTTAAGACACTGAACCAGATTTAGTAAAGGTCATTATTTTTTTAAAAAAGTTAAGTAAAATATTAGCATATATAATTTGGTCATTTAACAAAAGACCTACCAAGTATTTACTTGGTAATTTACTTAACTTCTTTTATAGGACCAACTTATTTATTATTGGAAAGATGATTATGTCAGGAAACTCACTGAAAGTATGAAAACGTATTGCAAGTAAGAAATCAATGGGAAAACTATTTGAAGTTTTATCATATCATTATTTTTGAGAAAGATATAAAATCATTATCTATTTCCTCATAAATCTATTAAGATTAGAAATAAATTTTGTCTTAGGTAACATAGACAATAGTTTTCTTTAACAAAAGGGTATTAATGTAGTAAAAGCTGAAAAAATAGATGTCTCCACAACATTAAGAATAAGACAAAAACATCCTGGTTCTCAGTTGATAATTGACAAAATTTTAGTCATAATTGCCAGTATATAAGAGAGGACATAGAAATCAGATAAAAAGTAAGATTCGAGTAGGGAAAAATCACTGTTCCTGTGGATAACATAATGAAGAAATATTTTAGGATAAATCATATTCAAGGGTGACTATATATAAGTTAAATATACAAATATCAATAATTGTTTTGGATTTTGACAATTACTGGTCCTATTTCTCACAATAAAATATTAGTATATAGGAATGACTTTAGAAGTAAGTTAAGTGCTTTGAGGAAAAAACTAAAGATAAAATGAAAAGAAAAAGGGAATACTGCCTCTCTCTATATATATATATGTGTGTGTGTGTGTATTTTTGATAAATAAAAAGAAGTATCTACTTAATGAGTAGAAATACATTATAATGTAAATATATAAATTCCTTCCAAAGTAATTTGTATATTGATGAAGATCTAATAAAAAATTTATTTGTCTTATTTTTAGCTGATTCTAAAATTCCTCTGGCAGAATAAATGGAGGCACTAGTCATAATAAATATGACATTGAAAAGAATTAAGCAGAGATTTTCCTTACCAGATGTCAAAACACAAAGCCACAGTAGTTAATTGGGTTCGTCTGGCAGAGATGACCATTTCTGTGTCCAAAGTTTATTTTCTTTAGCACAAAGAGTTTTACTTAGGTACATGGTTGTTCTGCTTAATTTGCATTTCACATCTCTTCTGGCTACATGTGTCTTTGTGACTAGTTTCTGGCCGATGAGTTTTAAGCAGCAGTGATAACATACAGTTTCTGGGTTGTGGCCTTCAAAGACAGGAAGCTTGGCAGCTCTTTTTTGAAATGCTTGTCTTGTACTATCGGTGTGAAGCTGTTTGCCTGGGATAGCAGAGCAATGAAATGAAGAACCTGGGTTCCCAGTACCATGAAAATTTCACATCAGGACTATTACAAGAGAGAGTAACAAACTTCCCTATTCTAAAAATCACAATCTGGCCTTTGTTACTTGATGCAGTATCCTAATTAATGCAGTATAACTCATTAAAAAATATTCTGATAAATAAAATAGGTTACTGTAAGAATTTCATAATGATAGTCACACACCAATGAGATGTTTTTAAAACAAGCTATTTGTGAAAACTAAAAAGTTGCATCTGTACAGCATATCACCCAATAAACTGAGGTAATCGAAAAGTTAGAGGTAAAATATAAAACAGGTAAAACAAAAGATAGCAAAGATTCTTCAGCCTGTCAACTGAAGATTTTTTAAAAAATACAATAGATGGAATTAAATAACACATTTGGTATGTATGACTTCATAAAGATTTAAAACTTAGTATGTAAAAAGATCATATGCAAAATTAAGGGTCAAAGAAAATACAAATGTCTGAGCAGTTCTAGTATTTTTAAATTATAAAAATAATTTTTGTTTTGCTGAAACTTACCTAGAAAGAGTTGGAATACATATAAAAGTCACCATTTATAGAAATTTCGAAGACATATTTTGGCCATTCTAAAAAATATTTATTTTGGAATAAACAAGCTATTCACATTAAGGATCATATGGAAATACTGAAATATGAAAACAGAGAAAAGAAGATTAAGAATTTCATGTTTACTCATGGAATATGAAAACCACCCATTATGACTTTTAGTTAATACATTATTATGCAATGATAGAAATGGAAAGAACATCAAGATTGTTTCATTGCTCTGAGAGGAAAAAACTTGGAAATGTATGTGTAGTCTATATTTGCTGCATATATTGTGTGATAAACTTTATTTACATAAACAACAATTGACATGCATATATTTCATTTTACAATTTAGCTTTTAGTATTTCTCTGGATGTTTTTTTAAATCTCCTGGCATATTTTTAAAAATTCAACTTGTATACAACCTTATTATTTTCCCACCAGTATGTTAAGTCTTCACATTTAAGCTAGTCCAAGAAAGATTGTAAAATAACCTTTTGCCTGAATTATAGAAAAGTTTGCTTAGCTTCAAGTTATTTTTTATAAGTATTTTCCATTTACTGAAAACTAGAAAATAGCTGAACTTAATGATTGTTAAAATTGATGTTGAAATAATTATGTTAGGCAAGGGGCGGTGGCTCATGCCTGTAATCCTAGCACTTCGGGAGGACGAGGTGGGTGCATCACCTGAGGTAGGGAGTTCAAGACCAGCCTGACCAACATGGCAAAACCCGTCTCTACTAAAAATGCAAAATTCTGTGGGCGTGGGGCCGCATGCCTGTAATCCCAGCTACTTGGGAGGCTGAAGCAGGAGAATCGCTTGAACCCGGGAGGCAAAGTTTACAGTGAGCCGAGATTATGCCATTGCACTACAGTCTGGGCAACAAGAGCAAAATTCTGTCAGAAAAGAAGAAAGAGAGAAAGAGAGAAAGAGAGAAAGAAAGGAAAGAAAGGAAAGAAAAGCAAGGAAAAGAAAGGAAAGAAAGAAAAGAAAGGAAAGAAAGAAAAGAGAAAAGAAAGAAAAGAGAGAGAGGAGGGAGGGAGGGAGGGAGGAATGGAAGGAACTCTATATTATGAGTAGCAAAACTCTTTGAGTGAAATGGTCAACATTTCCCCAAATACTAAGAAATGCCAAATACCTAAAGTACCTTCAATGCCACTGTGTTAAAAAACTTACCTTTCACAGTTAAAGCTAGGTGAAAGCACATGTGTTGCTTTTTAAAAGAGACACAGAAAGATTATCAGGGAGTAGCACTTTGTTTTGACTAGGAAATACCTGAGATCAGACTCAAAGAGCTAATACAGACCACTAGAGTATAAATACGAGTTTCATATGTAACCTCTTCTTTAACCAATGTCTACTTTGCTCCCTGTTCAAAAAGTGTTTGATGAGAAAGTCGACAACAGAAGGAAGGGCAGGAAGGAATAAGCAAGGGACAAAGGGAGGGAGAAGGGTGAGAATTTTTTTAGGGACAACATTTGAATATAGTAGTCCCTAATTATTTTCAGTTTCATTTTCCATAGTTTCAGTTACCTATAATCAATGGAGTTCCAAAATCATTAAATAGAAAATTCCAGAAATAAACAATTCATAAGTTTAAAAACATCTCTCACTGTACCACTCCATCCCACTCGACACATGAATAATCTCTTTGTCCAGCGTATCCACAGTATCTAAATTACCAACCATTAGTCAGTCATTGATTGATAGTCAACCACCTCAGGCATCAGAATGATTGTGGCAGTATTGTAGTGCTTGTATTCAAATAACCCATATTTTATTTTATAATGACCTCAAAGTGCAAGAGTAGTTATATTGACAATTTTGACATGGCAAAGAGAAGCTGTAAAGTGCTTCCTTTAAATGAAAAGGCAAAAGCTCTCAATTTAATAAGAAAAAAATTGTATGCTGAGGTGTCTAATATCTACAGTACAGTAAGATATTTTGAGAGGCCATATTTACATAACTTTTATTACAGTATAGTGTATTTTATCTATTTCATTATTATTGTTGTTAATCTCTAACTGTGCCTAATTTACAAATTCAGCTTTATCACAGGTATGTATGTTTGGGAAAAAAATATAGTGTAGCATAAATAGGGTTTGGTCCTATCTACAGTTTCAGGCATCCACTGAGGGTCTTGGAACATATCCCCCAGGGATAATGGGGGACTCCTGTCGTAAGAAAATACATGAATTTAACTTTAGCTCTATTTTTAACGTTAATAACTAGCAACACTAGTAACGGGTCATGCCATGGGGACCTATCTTTGCTTGTTTAATGAGAAAGCATTAAAGCTGTGTGGTAGAAAAATGCAGAACCTAACTTTTCGTGTTCTACTAGATAGGCATTTAGATTACTTACAGTTTGTTTCAGAATATAACATAATTTACCTCAGGGAGACACCTTTTGAGTTAATACAAAATGTAATATTATTTTTCTTTAAAGTATTGTTTTGCTTACTGTTTAATAAGCTGGTATTGTTTTGCTTACTGTTTAATATTTTATCATGTGATAATTTGTCTTAATTCAAGGTGAAACTGCTGTAGTTGTTTCTCTGATTGATAAATAATTGAAATTTTATTCTAGTCAGGTACAAATATCACTATATTGTAAAGCTTTAAAGTAAATTTCAAGCTTCATAGAATTGTCAGAGAGATAACAGAGGGCACAAATAATTCAAGAAAATATAATGATGTGATCCAAAATTTCTTATAAATTTGCATACTTCTTGGAGAACTCAAAGCAAAAACATAAATCAAAGCCAGTGTTCATTAGCAAGGATTTTCTTGTATCATCCTATTATTGTTTCTTTGAACATTATTCTACTAATTAACAGCACTTCTACCTAGATGTTAATGATGTGTGAAAAAAATCTTAGGCCTATTGTTTGACTTCTTAGAAACAGATTATTTAAATTTTTATTTCAGCTAGTTGTTTCCACTAATTACAGTCTCTCAAAATTCTGATACACTTTAAATTTACTTACAAACATGTAGAGGCATTCATTGACTATTCTCCAAGACTGCTAGTAATTTGCTTGGATAATTCATCTATATGATGTGTTTGGAGAGTCAACAATTTATTCCCCACCACTTCTTTTCTTTTAGATATGGTTTATAATCCCTCAGTCTTTCTTATAATGCAAATCTGCAAAGACAAAAAGATATTTTATGTTTAAAATAGTATTGACTGTAATGCAAATAATTCATGCTTTCCAACTGTCAAATTCTCTTTTGTAAATAATTATGTATGTTTTTCAACCATTAAAAAAGATTTTAAGAGATGTCGTATTGTATCATATTATTGGTTCACCCACAAGAATGCAGGGATTTTATCAGTGATCCAGTGTATGTTCATAGAGGATACACTTGGCACTCAAGATAGCAAAGATGGAAGGGAAGTTCATGGGAAAAAAAGGAGAACTACTTTTCACTTGGTGTATAATAAAAGCCATAACTTATACTACTTATTTTTGGCTGCTGTGTTGAGACTCATCTGTAGGGAAAAGAGCTAAAGCAGGCTAAGTATTAGGTGGCAAATGATGGTGGCTTGGCTGAGGATGGTAGTGATTCAGGGTGTGAGAATTTTCCAGCTTCAAAAGTAGGATTTGCAAATGGCTTTTCTATGGACCACTAAATATAGAAAGAAATCCAAGTTTGCTCAAGGTTTCTCTCAAGCTACTTGAAATACAAATTTAAAAGTGGTTAGTATAAAGATGAAATTTAAAATCATAATATTAGATGAGATTACTTGAATAGTGAGTAAAGGAAAAGAAAAAAATCTAAGAAAGAGCTGTTAGGGAGTCAAATGTTTAGAAATTGGGAAGATGATTATGAGCCAGCTTTTCCCAGTTCTATTATCTTCTGTTTGGAGTTTATACATTCATCTACCAAAATGTCAAGTATCAAGAAATATCTAATGCTAAACTCTCCCGTCTAGCTTCTGTGCTATGGTTCTCCAGAGTTTTGCCCTATTTATCTTTAAAACTTCACCATTAGGTGAATAGTACTAGTCGAGGTAATAGTAATTTCTGCAGCCGATTATTTTTGGATTTGGATTTCTTATTTGCTTCCCACTTTTTGTTCTTTTAGCATATTTTTCTATGAATTTTTTCTTTCTTCTTGAAACAATATTTTTTATAATTTTTTTTTATTTTCAGTCATTTGATGGTCACTCAGTGGTTGTAAATCAAATACCTTTATTTGAAAGATCCATGTTTATTCCTGATAATCTTCTATTACCTAAATACATTTGTGATTATATTCTTTATTTCTTTTCAGTTTTCACAGTAGCCACTATAGTGTCTTTATCTGAATACTAACGTGATTGCTAATGTAAGCAATCCTTGAGGATCTAATTCTACTGTTAACTGATCCTCTGATTTTTATAATGATGTCATTCTATTAACAAACTCTTGGGGTAGTCTTGCCACCTCACATTGGAAAAATTTGTTATTTATGGTTACCAGAGATCACAGCTGACTAAGCTTTTTATCAGTCTACATCCAGAATTCAGGCCCAATAAAGGATTCTGAGGCTCTGATCATTACATCCTATCTGGGCTTCTATGAACAGAGGTTCTCAAGGGAACCCTGGCCTTCCAGGTTGCCTGCTGCTCCAGCTCCAGTAATTCTTTGTCATTTGTTCTCTTATTTCCTTGGGCAAGTAGCAAGAGACACTGGTAGACTTTTCTACCTCTTGTGAAAACAACTAAGCTATTCAGGATCAGACTGCCCTGAAGTGATATATTCCCTAGAACACTCAGTCTTCCATAAAGCTAGAGGCAGCACTCATGTCTTTTTGTATTCAGTGCACTTTCATGTCACAAAAGAAAATAGCTCAGCAGAAAAAAGGATGGTCCCTTATAACAGTGGCTTCTGAATTCAGGATCACTCACCAACCCTTCTGAAATTTTTGCTGATCCTTAGTAAAATAGATAAATGTGATTTGTTATCCAGCTAAATTTATTAAAATAAATGACAGAATTTTTTCTACACTTAAAGTATTCCTATTGTTTGATGTAAAATATATTTTATTAAAAAACACAGTGTGAATAAATGACAGTTTTAGTTGTCTTGTGTTGTTTTAAATGATTTGCCCAACTTCCAAAAAATAAAATGATATAAACACACATGTTTTTTAAAGCATGTCGTAGGCAAAATATAAAATTTTAGTCCAAATGAAACTAGATTGAGCCTCTTATGTGGCATGTACGAATTATGTGTAGCATTAGAAGTACATAGAAGAAATGCAACTTTCTGTTTAGAAAAACTTTTTTTGTAAGTTTATAAACAAGTTGGGGAAGTTAAGGTTTATTCACACATCATTAGAAACTCCCACTCTAAAAACTAAACTGTTTTTATTTCTTTTTTAGATTAATTTTAAAAATTTTGTTAACCATATACATGTACAAAATATAGTTAAGAATTCTAACAATAACAACATTTTCTTAAACCCCGACTCTTAAGTTTTATGTGAGTCTCAATATTAAAGGAATATGTGAATTAAATAAGCTTGGCTTAGTACTGGGAACAAATGTTTCTACTGTGTGTTCATTGTTCTTAGGAATATGCTTTGCTCAGATATATATATTCCTATATGTTTTGTATATTTCTAAATGTCTATATTTCTATATATCTATAAGTATAGTTCTTCCCACTATAATAAGCAAATACACTATTACAATGGTTTGTCTTCTTTCTTTAGAATAGAAATGTCCTTCTTACTGAGAGTTCACTATTGCCTATATAAATAAGGAGAGCATTGTAAATTATCCCTTTCTTAATAAAATAAAATATTTGGGATTGGGTAGTTATTTGATTGAGTAGACCAATTAATTAATTTGATTAATTGGTAAGAAAAAAGCACCTTCCTTTATTAATTGTTTGACATGTTTTTGCTGGTATTGTTTTGCTTACTGTTTAATATTTTATCATGTGATAATTTGTCTTAATTCAAGGTGAAACTGCTGTAGTTGTTTCTCTAATTGATAAATAATTGAAATTTTATTCTAGTCAGGTACAAATATCACTATATTGTAAAATTGAAACACAGGCTTCAGTATAGCAAGAGACTTGAAATCTAACAATGATCTAAATTTAGATACTTTTCTAGGATAGTATAGATTGCATATGGCAAATATGGTTTTCAATATATTTCCAGATGAAATATAGAAAGTATTAAAATAAATATACAAAATGTCAAATGTTGAATTATAAACAATTGAGAGAAATATGGCATTGTATTGCCAAAATGTAGACTTCTTAATATGACTTGCTTTTCTAGTTGTAGTTTGTTATATAAGATCAGAAAACAGGGGATGTAGAACATGAATATATTAAATATATATTGCATAGAGTTATGAAGTTCTAAAGATTTAAGCTTCAATTTTAAAGTATAATATCTGAAATTCTTTGAATCTAATATTTTCAAATAAATTTTAAAATAAGTTCCAACTTTGTATAATTATGAGCAGAGACATTATTATAGCTTTAAGATATTCTAGATAATAGCTTCAGCATAACAGACCAAATAGTGAATGACATCATATTGTCCCCATTTATGAAATCAGAAAGAAGCCAGAATTGAAAATATCTAAACTTATAGCAATAGATAAGGGTTCCAGAAGCAAATTGAATATTTCACTAGGCCCAAAAGATTAGATTTCTGCAATGAGCATGTTTTTCCTAGTAAATACTTTGTAATGAAAATGTGAGATGTTTGTTTTAATATATCTGTAAAATGTATTCTGCGGAAACATGTGCCTTAAGAAATAAAAGTACATGGTAGACACATGGAACAGAGAGACAATGTACTCCAAGCTTGCTATAATCTTCCAGAGGCTTCAAAAATAGGGAGATTACATAATTGCTGGATGCGACTGATATTCAGAGCAACTGAATTAGTTTTACCCCTGTAATCCATGTTTTTGAAGAATTTGAGTAAAAATAACATATACGCGGGCATTATCCGATATATAGATATAACAATTGATACAGGAATGCATGAGAAATGAATACATAAATACATACACACATAGATAAAATTCTAAAATAATATATTTGCAAAATCCCTACTGGGCAATTTGACCAGTAAGAATGTAGTAATGTTGAATACTTCAGGTTAAGACATTTTGTAACCAACTTATTAAAATGCTATATAGACCAACAACTGATAGGTGTTTATTATTTTCATGGGAATTTAAGTATAACTATATCAACTAAACTATTTATCATTTTGAAAATTTTAGAATAGAAAGGAAGAACAGAGATCATTTGACCAATGTTAATCACTTCAATTACTGATATAATTTAAAAAAATCACATCAATATTCTAAGGTAAAAGCAAATAAGTTATGTTAGTACAGGGTCACAGATTTTTAGAACAGAATAGAAATTGAGTGACTATGTAGTTATCTATAAGGTCATGATCAAATATAAGGGATGCTGAAGGTCTGAGTAGTTAAAACAGAATGCCAGTTTGACAATCCAATCCGAATATACTGTGAGTACCTGACATGATGTGCTAGGCATTGATAAAATTGGAGGCAATTGAATCAAAAATCAAGGTCTCAGCCTGTTCACAATACCTTGGAGACAACCGTAAAAGTAGACTCTGAGTCATAATATAATGTTTTAAGTTCTCTCCTTGGAGCATGAACAAAGTCTTTTGGATGAACTGATTCATTGATTCAACAGATATTTATCCATTCCATACCACGCGCCTTTTACTTGGCCAGATGCTACAGTTAATCCTATGAAATGGAAGTAGCTTCTCATGGAAGACGATGTTATGCAAAAGAAGGTGACTAGAATTTCATTAGGCAGGAAACTGGGATTGACATATGCTCAGCAGAAGGAGGGGCAGGAGAGAAGGGGTGTAGAGGTTGGTGAGAAGGCTTAGGAGTATGGCAATCTGGCAGTTGGAGATCCTTAGGGAAATCATGCTGTCTGATGTGATTTCCACAAGCAGTTGCAGGAGGGAAGTCTTGAAATTAGGCCTTAAATATTAAAACTTTCCAGTTTAGCCTCTACATGCCTGAAAATTACTGGAACAGTTTACTAGAAAAGAGTTACTACAGTCATCTTATATATTCTGAAGGCTCTTGCAATGCATTTTATTAAATACTTAAAATTGTAATTTTTAAAGAATTAATTCTTAGAAAAACAAAGGAAAAATGCTTTTAATTTGGACTAACCTTCTACTCTACAACTTTTATCCAGATGATATGCCTATTTTTGCATCTCGCGCGCGTGTGTGTGTGTGTGTGTGTTTGGGATGGGGGTTTGGGGTGTGGTTGTGTGCTCTGACTGGACGTCTGCTATCTACGGAAATAACCTAATTTATTTTTATGCTAGGCCCAAGCATTTCAGTCTCAGGCATAAGGTTACATAGCATTTCTATAGCACTGGACACTAGCCAATTCCTTTCTATAAACCAGCTTAAAAATAAGAATCTCCTTTTAGCCTTTTAGCTGTATCGTTATTTTATCCTGACTCCCATTACCTATCAATACTCTAGGTAATAACTTCTTAGAAATTGGAGAACATAGTGATATTGAACAGTGTAGTTAAATTTAAGGGGCTTAAATTTAAAACTTGTTCCAGGTTTTCGTATTAGATTCTCATACAAATATAAGCGGTAAAGGCTCTCCAGAGGCCAAAGATAAACTGATATATAGCTATATTAATATAATGTTGATCCTGAAGAGCAAAACACCATGGGTAAATTAAGGTTTTCAATATATACATGTTGCCTTTTGTGTAATTCACTTTGCAGCAAAGGTTTGCTTCTTTTGAAGCTTATTAATAATACTGGTATCAAACAGTTTTTCAATACCAAGAATTTCCTTGCATACTAGCTTCTTAAAAGCTTAAAATAAAGGGGCATACATATCTGTATGTCTTTGTTGGTTTAGTGCTGAAGAGCATAGTTCACAACATAATTTAGAGGAAACAGTGTTCAGGATAACCCACAAGGCGCCTTGTTTTACAAACTGGCAAATATATAATTCATTTATTTTTTCAGACTGAGTTTCTCTCTGTTACCCAGGCTTGTGTGCAGTGGTGTGATCATAGTTCACTGCAGCCTTGATCGCCTGTACTCAAGTAATTTTCTCACACCTCAACTTCCTGAGTAGCTAGGACTGCAAGTATGTGCCACAGATTAGCCACATGCCTGGCTAATTTTTTAATTTTCTGGAGAGACGGGGTCTTGCTATGTTGCCAAGTATTTCCTCAAACTCCTGGCCTTGAGCAATTCTCCCATCTTGGCCTCAGAAAGTACTTGGATTACAGGCATGAGCCATTGCACCCAACCAAATCTATACTTCTGACAGTGCTCTGTAATGCTCTTGAGAGCTACTCATACTCATAGGTTAAACTGATGCTGCTTTCTGAGGGACTCCATTTTATGTAATTGGTTTTGAAAACAAAAAAATAAATAATTTAACTGCTATATTATAAGAGAATTAGATAAATACATGATGTTTTAGGGATTTGATTTCTAATAAGTTTTGATGATGGAGCCAGCCTGTCTGAGTATTTCGATCACTTTCTTCCATTGATGTTTTTCATTCATAGAATCATGTGATTGGGAGACTGAGGTGGGAGGATTGCTTGAAGCCAAGAGGTCTCAGCTGCAGTGGGCCATGATCATGCCACTGCCCTCCATCTGGGCAACCGAGTGAGACTCTGTCTCAAAAATAAAGTAAAATAAAACAAAATAATGCAACTGGTTCAATAGAAAAATCAGAAGTACTTGCACTACATAAAAATGACTTCAGAAAGTGAAAAGGGCTTAAGAAATAATTTATGTAAACCTCTCAAAAAAAGTGGTGGTAAAAATGACAGATCAAAGAAGGATGTAATTTAGATCTCACAATTATTAGCATACCAAAACTTAAAGCATGTGGTCTCAATCCCCGCTATTCCACGTGGATTCTATAATAACCTGTAGCATGTACCTGACTCTTGCAAACATGGAGCTTGTAAATTTCAGAAGCTTATTATTTGTTAACTTAAACTCTAAACTCTATTTGAATTGATGGTTGAAATTACGTTGTCAAATATTTAACGTAACTTATTTTGTAAATAAGATTAAAAGTTTATAGTAACTGGAAAAGAGCAATGTAGTAAATATTTTATTTTTTTTTAATTTACCATCTCAAGATTATAAGCCATAGTGTTCTCAATAATTTTTTGAGCTGTACTGAAAGATGATAAACAATAACAATTAATAATGAGAAGCTCCTAAGCAACTTTTGTTCTTATTTCCTTTATAATTTTCTCAAATATTTATGGTTAAAATATTTACATGATACGAACATTAACATTTTTTTTTCCAAGATGACAGATTAGAGGCTTTATAGCATGCCCCAGCCACTTGGAAATAGCAAACATAGTGCATAAAAATCAACTTGATTAGCCTTAATTCCAGAAGGAAAATGAGAACTCGTTGAAATAGTGAGGGCCAACCCAGAGCCCAGGCAGGAGAAGGTGGGCAATCAGCTCCCTTGTCTGATAAAAGTGAGTGAAGCCCCAGTACGCAAGAGGGGTGGTCAGTCTCCCTCTGTGCCTCACTTTTCCACTAAGGATCTGTACCACCCAGGTCAAGGAAGAGCACCTTCTTTCTCCTAAGCCCTGGAGCTAACTTGGGTAGTGGCTGAGAGACAGAGAAAGGGAAAGACATGGGCAAAACTGCAGGCATTCTCCCAGGCCCAGACTGCGAGGAGAATGCCATTTTTAATCCTGGCTCATACAAGGTCAGTCATTGTTTGGTGGCCAGCAATTGTGGAGAGCGCCCCAGAGAAGGCACTAGAAATAGGCCCTTTCCCATTGCAGAACTGGAGCAAGAGGAGAGTTGCTGAGGCCAAGGTTTCTCCTGGGCAGTAAGGCTTGGAGATAGGGAGAGCTTTGAGACCCGGAGCTGGTCTGGTCTGTGTGTCATTGTTGGGTGCCCTAGCCTGATCCCTCAGTCAGTTGGGGAAAAGTGCCGCACCAGCTCCAAGGAATGGGAACGAGGTGGACCCCACTCCCCTGGAGATATAATTTCAAAACAGACCACCCCTAATGGAGGAGGGAGCACAACCCACCAAAGCTCCCTCTGGGTCAAAGGAAATGTGAATATGGTGCCAGCTTCTGACAGGGACATCAACAAAGCCTGAGAACAGACTTGGAGAGTGGCAGGCCTCTGAGCCCAAGCTAAGCCATCATAACACCTGTGACCTGCACATATACATCCAGATGGCCTGAAGCAACTGAAGAACAAAAAAGAAGTGAAATAGCCCCTTCCTGCCTTAACTGATGACATTCCATCCTTGTGATTTGTTCCTGCCCCACCTTAACTGATCAATTGACCTTGTGACACTCTTTCTCCTGGACAGCGAGTCTCAGGAACTTCCCACCAAGCACCCTGTGGCCCCCGCCCCTACCTGCAAGAGAAAAACCCCCTTTAACTGTAATTTTCCATTACCTACCAAAATCCTATAAAACTGCCCCACCCCTAACTCGCTTTGCTGACTTCTTTTTTGTACTCAATCTGACTGTACACAGGTGATTAAAAAGCTTTATTGTTCACACAAAGCCTGTTTGGTGGTATCTTCACATGGACACATGTAATGTTTGGTGCCAAAGACGCGGGACAGGGGGACTCCTTCAGGAGACCGGCCCCCTGTCCTCGCCCTCACTCTGTGAGGAGATCCACTTACAACCTCGGGTCCTGAGACCAGCCCAAGGAACATCTCACCAATTTCAAATCAGGTAAGCGGTCTCTTCAATCTCTTCTCCAGCCTCTTTCGCTATCCTTTAATCTCCCTGTCCTTCCAATTCCAGTTCTTTTTCCTCTCTAGTAGAAACAAAGAAGATGCATTTTATCCATGAACTCAAAAACTCTGGCGTTGGTCATGGATTTGGGAAGGCAGTCTTCCCTTGGTGTCTGATCACTGCTGGTATGCCTGCCTTGGTCATTCACCCACATTCCCTTGGTGGTAAGTCAATTGTGGGGATGTCTGCTTTGGCTGCTCACCCACATTACAGCCCAAGGCTGCTCACCCCCGCCCCCTTCTCCATGTCTCTACCTTTCTCTTTAAACTTACCTCCTTCACTATGGTCAACCTTCTGCCCTCCATTCCCCCTTCTTCTCCCGTAACCTGTGTTCTTAAAAACCTAAAACCCCTTTGACTAATAGCTTACCTAAAACCTAAACATCTTGTTTTCTTCTCTAATAGCTGCTTGGCCCCAATACAAACTCAACAGCAGTTTCAAGTGGCCAGAGAATGGCACTTTTGATTTGTCCATCCTACAAGATCTAGATAATTTTTGTTGTAAAATGGGCAAATGGTCTGAGGTGCCTGATGTCCAGGCATTCTTTACACATCAGTCCCCAACTAGCCTCTGCTCCCAATGTGACTCATCCCAAAACTTCCTTCTTTCTCTCCTGTCTATTCCTTCAATCTCCATTCCAAGCTCTGAGTCCTTTGAATCCTCTTTCTCTATGGACCCATCTGACCTCTCCCCTCCTCCCCAGGCTGCTCCTCACAAGGCTGAGCTAAGTCCCAATTTTTCCTGAGCCTCTGCTTCCCCACCGTATAATCTTTCTATCACCTCCTCTCCTCATAACTGGTCTGGCTTTCAGTTTTGTTCCACAACTAGCTCTCCCCTACCTGCCCAACAATTTCCTCTTGGAGAGGTGGCTAGAGCTAAAGGCATAGTCAAGGTTAATGCTCCTTTTTTCTTTATCTGACCTCTCCCAAATCAGTTAGCTTTTAGGCTCTTTTTCATCAAATATAAAAACCCAGCCTAAAAGCTAACCATCAAATATAAAAAACTAGTCCATGGCCCATTTGGCAACAACCCTTAGATGCTTTACTACCCTAGACTTAGAAGGGGCGTCTTATTCTTAATATGCATTTTATTATCTGTTATAAATAAATTGTCAGTGCCACAAAAGAAGTTGCACGTGAATATAAAATTTTCTTTTTAATTCTCAGCAAGGCAAGTTACTTCTATAGAAGGGTGCACCCCTACAGATGGAGTAATGGTGAGCAAACACTTGGACAAGGGAGGGGAAGGGGTTCTTATCCCTGATGCATGTGGCCCCTGCTGCTGTGTCATTCCCCTATTGGTTAGGGTTAGACTGCACAAGCTAAACTAATTCCAATTGGCTAATTTAAAGAGAGTGGTGGGGTGAGTGGTTGGGCGGGAAAAATGATTATGCAGGGTGGAGAATGAGTCAGGATGGAGCAGGTAGCAGGTAATTGGAATGAGTCAGGGTGGAGCAGGTAATTGGAATGAGTCAGGGTGGAGGAGGTGATTGAATTGAGTCAGGGTGGAGCAGGTGATTGAAATGAGTCAGGGTGGAGCAGGTAATCGAAAAAGGTTGCTTTATGAGGAAGTTAAGTTTAAAAGGAGAAGTCAAAGACTTGCATATACTGATACTGATTCTTTGAAATGAAATTTAGAACTCATATCTAACATTGCCCAATCTACTCCCAACATTAGAAAAAGCTCCAAAAATTAGATTCCAGCCCTCAAACCCCACAACAGGACTTAATTAAACTTGCCTTCTAGGTGTACAATAATAGAGAAGGGGCAGCGAAGTGGCAAATAGTTCTGAGTTGCAATTACTTGCCTCTGCTGTGAGAGAAACCCCAGCCACATCTCCAGCACTCAAGAACTTCAAAATGCCTAAACCGCAGCAGCCAGGTGTTCCTCCAGGACCTCCTCCCCCAGGATCTTGCTTCAAGTGCCAGAAATCTGGCCACTATGCCAAGGAATGCCCATAGCCCATAATTCCTCCTAAGCTGTGTCCCATTTGTGCAGAAATTGGACAGTCCAACTCATCTGGCAGCCACTCCCAGAGCCCCTGGAACTTTGGCCCAAGGCTCTCTGACTTTCTCCTTCCCAGATCTTCTTGGCTTAGCAGCTGAAGACTGATGCTGCCCAATTGCCTTGGAGGCCCCCTGGACCACCACAGATGCTTCAAGTAACTCTTACAGTGGAGGGTAAGTCCATCCCCTTCTTAATCAATACGGAGGCTACCCACTCCACATTACCTTCTTTTCAAGAGCCGATTTCCCTTGCCTCCATAACTGTTGCAGGTATTGACAGCCAGGCTTCTAAGCCTCTTAAAACACCATCGCTCTGGTGCCAACTTGTACAACATTCCTTTATGCACTGTTTTTTAGTTATCCCTACCTGCGCATCTCCCTTATTAGGCCGAGACATTTTAACTAAATTATCTGCTTCCCTGACTATTCCTGGGCTACAGCCACATCTCATTGCCACCCTTTTTCCCAGTTCAAAGCCTCCTTCACACCTTCCCATTGTGTCTCCCTACCTTAATCCACAGATATGGGATACCTCTACTCCCTCCTTGGTGACCGATCATGCACCCTTTATCATCCCATTAAAAGCTAATCACCCTTATCCTGCTCAATGCCAATATCCTATCCCACAACAGACTTTAAAAGGGTTAAAGCCCATTATCACCCATCTGTTACAACATGGCCTCTTAAAGCCTACAAATTCTCCTTGCAACTCCCCTATCCTATCCATCCAGAAACCGTGCAAGTCTTACAGGTTGGTTCAGGATCTCTGCCTTATTAATCAAATTGTCCTTCCCATCCATCCTATAGTGCCAAACCCATACACCCTCCTATCTTCAGTACCCTCTTCCACAATTCACTATTCTGTTATCTACCTCAAAGACATCTTCAAAACCAGAGGCTATGCTCCACTTAACCTTGACAGTTCTCACAACCTTCAAGCATTAATATCCTCTTCACACATTTTACATTTATTATCTGCCCCTTGACTCCTCCGGCTCTACTGACTTTTAGTTGAAACTTCAACAGTAACTATTACCCATGGGCCCAATTTCAACCCAACTTCTCAGTTAGCACCCAACACAAGTCTTGAACCACATGACTGTATTTTCCTAATACACGTAGCGTCTTTCCCCTTTCCTCATATTTCTATTCTTCCAATTCCAAACCCAGACCATACTTGGTTTATTGATGGCAGTTCTTCTAAACCCAATCAATTTTCACCAGCTAAAGCTGGATATGCTGTCATGTCCCACACTTCTATTATCAAAGCTGCTGCACTTCTTCCCTCCACCACTTCTCAACAAGCCAAACTGATTGCTTTAACTCATGTGCTCTCTCTCGCTAAAGAAATGTACATTAATATTTATAATGACTCCAAATATGCTTTCCACATCCTCCATAACTGTGCTGCCATCTGGGCTGAAAGAGGCTTCCTTATCACACAAGGCTCTTTCATTATCAATGCCTCTCTAATTAAGACCCTCCTTAAGGCTGCTCTCCTGCCAGCCAACGCTGGATTCATTCATTGTAAAGGACACCAGACACCTACTGATCTTATTGCAAAAGGAAATGACTATGCTGACAGGACAGCAAAAGAAATAGCCAGTGTCTCCACACTTGCTAATATTCCAGCCCCAACTTCAGAGGGCCCTTATTTTTCTTTCTCCTCTGTCACTCCCACCTACTCTTCTTCTGAAAACCTGCTCTAGCAGTCTTTTCCAACTCAGGTCAAGTGGTTCTTAGATCATGGAAAATTCATTATTCCTGCCTCACAAGCTCAGTCCATTCTTTCTTCCTTTCATGACCAATTCCATGTGGGATTCAAGCCTCTGACTCCCCTCCTGCAGCCCCTCATCTCCTTCCCTTCATGGAAATCCATCCTTAAGACCATCACCTCTCAATGCTCTATCTGCCATGCCACCAGCCCCCAAGGCTTTCTCAGACATCCTCCTTTTCCTATGCATCAGGCTCGTGGATTTATTCCAACACAAAATTGGCAGATTAATTTTACTCATATTCCCCACGTCTGTAAATCTAAATATCTCCTGGTTTGGATCAACAATTTCACCAGACGGATCGAGGCCTTTGGTCTGGCCTTTATTAGTCAAATCACCCAGGCGGTTTCTCATGCTCTTGATATTCAGTGGAAGCTTCATCTCCCCTACCGTCCTCAGTCTCCAGGAGAGGTAGAATGGGTGAATGGCCTTTTAAAAACAAACCTCACCAAACTCAACCTCCAACTTAAAAAGGACTGGACATTATTTCTACCACTTGCCCTTCTCAGAATTAGAGCTTGCCTTCGATATGCTATAGGGTACAGTCCATTTAAACTTTTATATGGATGCACTTTCTTGCTTGGCCCCAATCTTATTCCAGACACCAGCCCTCTGGGCACCTATCTTCCAGTCCTCCAGCAAGCTAGACAGGAATTTGCCACACTGCTAATCTTCTCTTGCCTACTCCAGATTCCCAGCCATATAAAGACACCCTAGCTGGCCCATCAATTCTTGTTAAGAGTCTGACCCCTCAAACTCTACAGCCTTGATGGACTGGACCCTACTTAGTCATCTATAGCACCCCAATTGCCGTCCATCTGCAGGACCCTCCACATTGGGTTCACCGTTCCAGAATAAAGCTGTGTCCATAGAACAGCCAGCCTGATCGCTCGTCTTCCTCCTGGAAGTTGCAAGTACTCTCCCCTACTTCCCTTAGACTCATTCACATTTCTGAAGAATAGTAATAACCCTTATGAGCCTAATACATCCCTTCATTCTATTAGGTCTATTCATCCTTACCCTACATTTTGCAATAGGGCTTTATGCAGTCACCCCACTACTTGGACTGCACCCCAAAAACTTGTCATCTTTCTTATCTTCTGCCTAATCTATTATCTTCTGCCTAATCATACCCCTATTCATAATTCTCAACTACTCATAAATTCCCTGCTCCTGTTTACACTGCTAGTTTACACTTGCAAACCATCATAGCCGATATCTCCTGGTATCTCCCAATCCACTACTCTTGACTCCCTCCTGGAGTGGATAGATGATCTTTGCTGACAGGGCACCCTCCAATACTTTCACCCTGATGAAGTCCTATTCTTTACTTTTATACTCACTTTTATTCTCATTCCCATTCTTATGCCACCCTCTACCTCTACCCCGCTGTCTCTACCACACTATCAATCTCACTCACTCTCTCCTAGCTGTTTCTAATCCTTCTTTAACAAACAATTACTGGTTTTGCATTTCTCTTTCCTCCAAAACCACCAAGGCCTCGTTACTCACTGCTGAAAAAGGAGAACTATGTATATTTTTAAATGAGGAGTGTTGTTTTTACCTAAATGCAAATAGCCTGGTATATGAAAACATAAAAAAAACACTCAAGGATAGAACCCAGAAACTCACCAATCAAGCAAATAATTACAATAATTACACTGAACCACCTTGGGTACTCTCTAATTAAATATCCTAGGTCCTCCAAATTCTTAGTCCTTTAATACCTGTTTTTCTCCTTCTCTTATTCAGACCTTGTGTCTTCCTTTTAGTTTCTCAGTTCATACAAAACCACATCCAGGCCATCATCAATCATTCTATACGACTAATGCTCCTTCTAACAACCCCACAATACCCCCCCTTACCCCAAAATCTTCCTTCAGTTTAATCTCTCCCACTGTAGGTTCCCACGCTGCCCCAATCCCACTTGAAGCAACCCTAAGAAATATCGCCCATTGTCTCTCCATAACATTCCCCAAAATTTACGCCACCCCAATAATTCACCACGATTTTGTTTTGTTTTTACTATTAATATAAGAAGACAGGAATGTTAGGCTTCTGAGCCCCAGCTAAGCTGTCATAACCCTTGTAACCTGCACATATACATCCAGATGGCCTGAAGCAACTGAAGAACCAAAAAGAAGTGAAATGGTCAGTTCCTGCCTTAACTGATGACATTCCACCATTTTGATTTTTTCCTGCCCCACCCTAACTGATCAATTCAGCTGGTAACATTCCTTCTCCTGTACAATGAGTCTCAGGAGCTCCCCACTGAGCACCTTGTGGCCCCCACTCCTGCCTGCAAGAGAAAACCCCCTTTAATGATAATTTTCCACTACCTACCCAAATCCAATAAAACTGCTGCACCCCTATATCCCTTTGCTGACTCCTTTTTTGGACTCAGTCCGCCTGCACCCAGGCTATTAAAAAGCTTTATTGCTCATGCAATAAAAAGCTTTATTGTCACACATGTAACAGAGCGGGGGTCATATCTAGCTTTCCTCACTCTCCAGGGTACTCCTGCAGAAGAGGCTGCAGCTCTTCCCATTGAGCACCCACCAGAGTGGGCTGCAAATGGAAGCTTCTCCCACTTCTTCAGTGGCCTTAACCCCACCAAAGGCGAGGATGTGCTGGAGGAGGAAGCTTTTTGCACTTCTTTGTTGCCCTCGCCCCCACTGAGGATGAGCACTTACAGAATAAGAGCCTACCCACTGGCTCTTACTCTTAAGTGCTATCTACTGGACTAATGCCTGAATTTCACCACCAAACAAAAATGTAACACTGCAACAAGCAACATCTGAAAAAGCCACCAAATGAACCTATCTGCAACTGAGGAACCCATACAGAGACTTCGCCCAATGAAAACATCCAGAAATGAAGACAACTGATCATACACAACATAAATCACATGCATACTTTCAAGGAAAAGAATAATAAAAGAAAAGCCTCATTCAATGATGTTCAAAAAAGAAGGAGAAGGAGAAGGAGAAGAAGAAGGAGGAGGAGGAGGAGGAGGAGGAGGAGGAGGAGGAGGAGGAGGAGGAGGAGGAGGAGGAGGAGATCCTTCAGATAAGAACCAGCACAAGAATTCAGCAATACAAAAAGCCAGAGTGTTTCATCACCCCCAAAGTTGTCTATGAATCCTAACCAGAATGAAATGCCTGAAATGACAAATGTAGAATTCTGAATATGGCTGGCAAGAAAACTCAACAAGATCTAACAGAATGTTGATATCTAACAAAAAGAAAATAGAAAAAAAAATGATCTGGGATTTGAAATATGATATAGCTATACTAAAACAAACAAACAAAACAGAATTTCTTGAATTGGAAAATTTACTATAGGAATTTCAGAATAAAAATTGGAAGCCTTACCAACAGACTAGATAAAGCAGAAGAAAGAATTTCAAAGATGAAAGACTGGCCCTTCAAATCAACCTAGTCAAACAAAAATAAAGAAAAAAATAATTTTAGAAAGTGAACAAAGCCTTTAGGAAGTAGAGGATTATGTAAAGTGAACAAATCTACAACAAATTGGCATTCCTGAAGAGAAGAAGAGAAAGTAAGCAACTCGGAAAACATATTTGAGGATGTAATTCAGTAACATTTCATAAAGTCCTCAAAAACAAATGCAACAAAAACAAAAGTTGACAATTGGGATCTAATTAAAGAATGTCTGCAGAGCAACAGAGACTATCAACAGGGTAAACTGACAACCTACAGAATGAGAGAAAATACTTGCAAACTCTGTCTCTGACAAAGGACAAATATGCAGAAGTTATAGGAAACTTAAACCAATCAGCAACAACAACAAAAACCCATTAAAAGTAGGCAAAAGACATGAACAGACACTGCTCAAAAGACATACAAAAAACATACAAGTGGCCAAGAAGCATGAAAAAACACTCAAATTCATAAATTATCAAAGTGATGCAAATCAAAACAACAATGAGATGCCATCTCACACCAGTGGGAATGGCATCACTAAAAAGTCAAAAAACAACAGATATTGGTGAGGGTGCAAAGAAAAGGGAACAATTATACACTGTTGGTGGGAATCTTATTTAGTTTAGCCTCTGTGGAAGGTAGTTAGATTTCTCAAAGAACTAAAAATAGAATTAGCATTCAACCCAGAAATCCAATTACTGGGTATATACCAAAAGGAAAATAAATAATTCTACCAAAAAGACAAATGCTCTCACATGTTTATCACAGCACTGTTTCACAATTCGAAAGACATGGAATCAACCTAGGTACCCATCATTGGTGGATTGGATAAAAAAAATATGGTACATACACACTATGGAATACTACACAGCCATGAAAAAGAATGAAATAATGTGATTTGCAGCAACATAGATGCAGCTGAAGGGCATTATCCTAAGTGAATTAATGCAAAAATAGAAAATCAAACACTACATTTTCTCCCTTGGATGAGAATTGCCTATTTGTCATCATTAAGCAAACTCACTAGTAATCTTGGGAAAGTTATTGGAAGCCAGTATTCAATGGAAGTACCATGATTGACAGTGTCATGATTAAAAATGTAACCATAATTGAATAGTTAGTATTAGGAAAATGTAGATCCAAGAAATCTACATTGATTAAGTATAAATTCCAAAGAGCAATAGCATTGCAAAGTAATAACAGTGTTGTACCATTTTCTTGTGTTGAAGCATATGATATATCCAGGCATGGCACATTTGAAATTAAACACAAGTGGAATATTTAACAATAAAGAAAACAAAGAGGTGACTCCTAGATCTCAACAGAAAGAGATGCTGTTGGGAAATTATGGAGACAATTCATATGCATAGATTACAAAATAAATTGTACATATGTACCTTTCCTCTACTCATTATCTAATTTTTCATAGATAAATAAATCACTATGTCACCCATAAGCCCATGAATGATATAATACATTTTTATTTTAGTCAGTCAAAATTAATTTAGTTGTAATTATATTTATCATATGTATTTTGCTTTGTTCCCATATTTCCCCCCCTCTATTTATAATACTTTTTCTTCTGTTTGGAAAAAAAGGAACCGTGCCAAGCAAAAGCGGAAAATCTCCTTACAAAATCATCAGATCTCATGAGAACTCACTATCATGAGAACAGAATGGGGGTAACTACCCCCATGATTTAATTACTTCCCAGTGGGTCCTTCCCATGACGTGAGGATTATAGAAACCACAGTTCAAGATGAGATTTGTGTAAGTACACAGCCAAACCATATCATTCTACCCCTGGCCTCTCCAAAATCTCATGTCCTCATATTTCAAAGCACACACATGGCTTTCCAACAGTCCCCCAAGTCTTAGTTCATTCCAGCATTAGCCCCAAAGTCCAAGTCCCAAGTCTCATCTGAGAAAAGGCAAGTCCCTTCCACCTAAGAGCCTGGAAAATCAAAAACTTAGTTACTTCCTACATACAATGGGGGTAAACACACTGGGTAATATACATATTTTAAACGGGAGAAATTGGCCAAAACAAAGGGGCTACAGGCCCCATGCAAGTCCGAAATCTAACAGGGTGGTGATTAAACCTTAAAGTTGCAAAATGATCTCATTTTACTCCATGTCTTACATCCAGCTCATGCTAATACAAGAGGTGGGCTCCCATGGCCTTGGGCAGCAGTGCCCCTGTGGTTTTGCAGATACAGTCCCCTCATGTAAAGTACCCCTACTTTCAGAGGCTGAGATTGAGCATCTGTGGCTTTTTCAGGCACAGAGTGCAAGGTGTCAGTGGATCTACCATTCTGGGATCTGGAGAATGCTGGCCCTCTTCTCACAGATCTAATAGGCAGTGCCCCAGTGGAGACTCTGTGTAGGGGTTCCAATGCCACATTTCCCTTCTGCACTGACCTAGCAGAGGTTCTCCAAGAGTGATCCACCCCTGCAGCACACCTCTGCCTGAATATCCAGGAATTTTTATGCATCCTCTGAAATCTAAGTGAAGGTCTCCAAACTTAAAATCCTGTCTTCTGCACACCTGCAGGACCAACACCACATGGAAGTTGCCAAGGATTGGGGCTTGCACTCTTTGAAGCAATGGCCTGATCTGTACCTTGGCCTCTTTTAGCCATGGCTGGAGCTGAAGCAGCTGGGATGCAGGGCACCATGTCTTGAGGTGGCACAAACCATTTTTTCCTCCTAGGCCTCCAGACCTGTGACTGAAGGGGCTGCTGTGAAGGTCTCTGACATGCCCTGGAACATTATCCATATTGTGTTGGTGATTAACCTTTGGCTCCTTATGACTTATGCAAATTCTTGCAGCAGGCTTGAATTTCTCCCCAGAAAATGGACTTTCCTTTTCTATCACAACATCAGGCATAAACATTCCAAACTTTTATGCTCTGCTTCCTCAAAAATGCTTTGCCAGCGGGCGCCTGTAGTCCCAGCTACTCGGGAGGCTGAGGCAGGAGAATGGCATAAACCCGGCAGGCGGAGCTTGCAGTGAGCTGAGATCCGGCCACTGCACTCCAGCCTGGGTGACAGAGCGAGACTCCGTCTCCCAAAAAAAAAAAAAAAAAAAAAAAAAAAAAAGCTTTGACACGTAGAAATGTATTCTGCCAGATACCTTAAATAATCTCTCTCAGGTTCAAAGTAACATAGATCTCTAGGGCAGGGGCAAAATGCCACCAGTCTCTTTGCATAGCAAGAGTGACCTTTAATCCAGTTTCCAATAAGTTATTCATTTCCATCTGAGACCACCTCAGCCTGGACTTCATTGTCCATATCACTATCAGCATTTTGATCAAAGCTATTCAACAAGCCTCTAGGAAGTTCCAAACATTCCCACATCTTCTTGTCATCTGAGCCCTCCAAGTGTCTAGGAAGTTCCAAGCTTTCCCACATTTTCCTGTCTTCTTCTGAAAGACAGAACCCCTCCAAATTGTTCCAACCTTCATTTGTTATCCAGTTCCAAAATCACTTCCACATTTTGGTATCCCTATAGCAACACCCACTATCTTCTAGTACCTATTTACTGTGTTGGTCCATTCTCATGCTTCTATAAAGAACTGCCTGAGACTGGGTAGTTTACAAAGGAAAGAGGTTTAATTGAGGAACATTTCCACCAGGGTGGGGAGGCCTCAGTAAACTTACAATCATGGAGGACAGGGAAGCAAACATGTCTTTCTTCAAATAGCAGCAGGAAGGAGAAGTACCAAGCAAAAGGGAAAAACTCCATATAAAACCATCAGATTTCATGAGAACTCACTTACTATCATGAGAACAGCATGGGGGTCACTGCCCCCATGATTCAGTTGCCTCCCACTGGGTCACTCCCATAACATGTTGGTATTATGGGAACTAAAATTCAAGATGAGATTTGGGTGGGGACACAGCCAACTCATATCAATGTACAAATGGTGGAAAAGTAGAGGAATGATTCATGAAAAAGTCCAAGTTTGTTATATTCTGAAGAGAGAGTATTGTATATGCTTATATTATAATAACTAGTGCAAACTCTAACTGAACTTAAATATCTTGATGTGGTCTGGAGCAGTTAGTGAAAGTCTCAGGAGACAGTAGAAGTTTCAAGAAAGGGTATTATATAACATTTAAAAAAATATATTTCTGATTATTTACAAGATTATCTTATTAATGGAATTTGGCCTTCTGGGTATCTTTGTTATTCCTTATGCTTCATAAATTCTCTATCATATTTGATAGTTTTGTTCAGTCCCACCACTAAAAGTTTTTCTCCTAGTTTTGTTAAGGATGTATTATTTTGTACTTCTTCTTTGGCATCTATCATCCTAATTTTCAGATCTAGCCTGTATAAGTCCTGTTTCTATTTTGGTTTTCTTCCTTATTCATTTCTTGCTTCAGTAATCTCATCTTTTCTTTCTTTTTGATGATCATCACTTCCAGGCAGATGACTACTAGATGTATATTTATTTTTGTTTCATTTGTGATATAATTTGCATCTGCATCCCCACCCACATCTCATGTTTGATTGTAATTCTCAGTGTTGTAGGGTGGGGGCTGGTAGGATGTGATTGGATTATTGGCACATACTTCTCATGATCAGTTTAGTACCATCCCTCTCGGTACTGTCCTCATGATAGTGAGTGAGTTCTCATGAGATCTGGTCATTTAAAAAGTGTGTAGCTCCTTCTCCTCACTCTCTTGCTCCTGCTTTCGCCATGTGATGTGCTTGCTCCTGCTTTGCCTTCCACCATGAGTAAAAACTCCCTGAGGTTTCCCCAAGAAAATGCTGGTGCCATGATTCCTGTACAGCCTCCACAGCTGAAAGCCAATTAAACCTATTGTCTTTATAAATTACCCAGTCACATTTTTTTTATAACTCTGCGAGAATGGACTAACACAGTTTGTTGGGTATTTTTTGTTGATGTTTTTAATTTTTTTCTTTTAAATTTTATTTTATTTTTGAAGTTCAATAGTTTCAGGGACAAGAGTGGTTTTTGGTTACATAGATGAATTGTACAAGTGAGAGCATGAGGTATATGATTTTTGATTCCTAAGTTACTTCACTTAGAATAATGACCCCTAGTTCCATTTAAGTTGCTGCAGACGACATTATTTCATCCTTTTTTATGGCTGAGTAGTATCCCATGGTGTATGTGTATGTGTGTGTGTGTGTGTGTATATATATATGTGTGTGTGTGTGTGTGTATATATATATGTGTGTATATATATATATACACACACACATTTTCTTTTTCTTTTTTCTTTTTTTTGCCCAGGCTGGAGTGCAGTGACGCGATCTCGGCTCACTGAAAGCTCCACCTCCCTGGTTCACGCCATTCTCCTGCCTCAGCCTCCTGAGTAGCTGGAACTACGGGCGCCCACCACCACACCTGGCTAATTTTTTGCATTTTTAGTGGAGACGAGGTTTCATCGCGTTAGCCAGGATGGTCTCAATCTCCTGACCTCAGGATCCACCCACCTCGGCCTCCCAAAGTGCTGGGATTACAGGCGTGAGCCTCCGCACCCGACCCATATGCACACATTTTCTTTATCCACTTATTGGTTGATGGACACTTAAGCTGATTCCACACCTTTGCAATTGTAAATTGTGTTGTGACAAACATATGCATGCAAGTGTATTTTTGCTATAGTGATTTCTTTTCCCCTGGTTAGATGCCCAGTAGTGGGATTGCTGCATTGAATGGTAGATCTACTTTTAGTTCCTTGAGAGATTTCCATACCGTATTGCATAGCAGTTTTACTAATTTACATTTTCAGCAGCAGTGCATAAGCATTCTTTTTTCACCACATGTATGTCAACATCTACATATTTTTTGACTTTTTAATAATGGCCATTTTGGCTGAGGTAAGGTAGTATATCACTGTAGTCTTAATTTGGATTTTACTGATGGTTCATGGTTTTGAGCATTTTTTCATATATTTGTTGGCCATTCATATATCTAATTTTGAGAATTGTGTATTCATGTCCTCTGCCCACTTTTAAATATAATTATTTGTTTTTCTTCTTGCTGATTTGCTTGAGTTCCTTTGGAGTCTGGATATTAGTCATGTGTTGAATGCATAATTTGCAAATATTTTCTCTCATTCTGTAGGTTGTCTGTTTACTCTGATGATTATTTCTTTTGCTATGCAGAAGCTTTTCCATTTAAGTAGGTTCCACTTACTTATTTTTGTTTTTCTTGCATTTGCTTTGGGGTCTTATACATTTTTTGCTTAGGTCAATGTCCAGAAGAGCTTTTCTTAGTTTTTCTTTTGAACTTTTTATGGTTTCAAGTCTGAGATTTAGATCTTTAATCCATCCTGAATTATTTTTTCTATATGATGAGAGATAAGGATCCAGTTTCATTCTATATGTGGCTATCCAATGTTCCCAGCACTGTGTATTCATTAGGATGTCCTTTCCCCAATTTATGTTTCTGTGTACTTTGTCAAAGATCATTTGGTTTTCAGTATTTGGCTTTATTTCTGAGTTCTTCATTCTGTTCCATTGGTCTATGTATCTACTTTTAAATGTATATTTATAGCTTGATCAAATCCCTATACATAGATGTGTTCAATAACTTTGTTGAATAAAAAATATTTAATGAATACAAATTAGTGTTAGTACTTACTCACCATGTAGAATATGATCTCATAGGTAGAATTTAATTGGAGTGAATTATTTTCTTTCCATCCCAGACATCCACATTTTATACAAATAGATACACCTATAACTTCATAATTGTCATCATTGCTTCATCTGATTTTGGGGAGATAGCTTTATAAAAATTGATTTGATTCATAATTTTAACTAATACTGGAAAGTGGATAATACAAAGAATCTAAATATTTTTAGATGAATGGCTTTCAGGTTAGGAGTTTTTGATTGATGACATTGTGTAAACCTTACGGAAACACTGAAAGATAGGTATTCCTAACTTCAATTTTTTATATGTAAAAGTCAGATGCTGAGAGAGAAATTACTTACCAAAAGTAGCAAAATTTTAAGTAAAAAAGACAAAGATGACAGCTACCCTTTTTCTTTTAATTATACCATAGTGTTTCCTCTGATCTGAAAAGGACAAGTTTTTAAAAAACTGTAACATGAATAATGCACTAATTATCATTTTAAACTGTGAAATTTAATTACCTAATGTAATTAAAGGCATATATTAATTTGGCCAATACTTGTTCTTGAAATTAATGGTAAATTAGATATTTAATGTGTAGTTATGTGAAAATTATTAACTTCATTTTTCAATGTCTGTTCTTTTAGAAAAATCTTTGAATATTGATTAACCAAATATAGCAATATAAGCTAATGGCAACAAAAAATACAATAACTGTCATTTGTAGAAATGTAGCTACATCATAAGTTGTTGAGAACTGGAAACTGCTAAAAGGGAGTAACATCAGGATAGATTAATATTTGTAATATATAATTTAAACTTCACAGTGCCTTCATTCATGTTACAAAGTAGATTACAAAGAGTCTCAGCCCTTTACAATCAAGGAAGAGATGCTTTCTACCTTTGGCAATAGTTTGTACATGGCCTTTAAGATGAACAATAAAGTGGAAGAGAAAATAGCCTCCAATGGAGGTTGTCTCAGTCAATGACTAAGAGGAGGAAATGGGCTTTTTCATGCACCAGCAGTTTCTGCCATAGGTTACTCTGTGGCCATTAAATACCCACTTCATCCTTTATTTCCATGTATAGGGTATACTTACCCCTCCAGAAGAGAGAAAACCTGAAATACTATCATTTAATAATGCATTGCATCATAGTCAAAGATGTCTAAGAAAACATGCAGTACGTTCTAAGTCCGAATGTGGTTCCTCTTGGTCTAATCATTCTATGATCTAAAAAGTCCCCAAACTAAAACTCACCAACACACTATAATATACAGGGAAAGGACAAATTTAATAAAAACTTCCAGTCTGAAAGGAGATGGGAAGCTTTTTAGCAATTCCATAAAGCTACTGGAATTTTCTGGGGGGACCATCGGGTCCCTTCCCTGACAGTTGGTGGTGTTCTCTGATTATGACTGTTTCTGTTCTTTGAAAGAAACTGTCTATTTTTTAAAATAAACCTTGGCATTTTTCTTTAGGGAGGACAATGAGTCTTCTTGGACCATGTTGGAGATGGGTCTTGGATGCTGTAGATCTTTCTTAAATAGGCAGACTTTTAGAAACTGGACTCATGGGTTCTTTGACAATATAATATCCCTCAGAACTTAATGGGCTCCTAACCTAATTGTTCCCAGTCGTTCTTTGTGTTAGTAACCATACATAAATATTTATTAAATGTGCATAATTTCTTTTCATCCCTTCCCAGTTCTCTTAACTTAATGGCTGCTACCTTAAGACTACCTACATTAAATGGAAAACCTAAAAGCCAGGGCCTTAATAAGCCTTTGATGTTTTTTAAACTTATTTTCTGCTGGGCACGGTTGGACACTCCTATAATCCTAGCACTTTGGGAGGCCGAGGCGGGTGGATCATGAGGTCAGGAGTTCAAGACCAGCCTGGCCAACATGGTTAAACCCCGTCTGTCCTAAAAATACAAAAATTAACCAGACGTGGTGTCGAGTGTCTGTAATCCCAGCTACTTGGGAGGCTAAGGCAGGAGAATTGCTTGAACCCCGAAGGCGGAGGTTGCAGTGAGCCAAGATCGTGCCACTGTACTCCAGCCTGGGTGACAGGGCGAGACTCTGTTAAAAAAAAAAGAAAGAAAGAAAGAAAGAAAACTTATTTTTCTCTCCTTATATTTAAACGTGCACACATTTTCTAAGATTTCAATGCTATAAACACTCAGATCCCTTTCTCTAGTTCTTCTCTCTTTCTTACTGTACTGTGCCTAATTGTCTTTGAATTTTTCTCTTTCTAGATAAATAGAGCTGATAATGATAAATAATGATAAAACACACAATTCTACCACTTCCCCTAGAGCTCCTGGTATGGACATCCTTCCAGGTTATTGCAGGCGATGATGACAAAAAAGGTTTTGCCTCAGTGTGACATAGATCACCAATTTTATACAAGAGCACTCTGGAATCCAGGTCTACTCCTCTGTCATTCTTAGGAATGTTCCTTTTCCAGTGTAACTAATGTTACCTGTCTTCCGGGGTTTTTTTCCTGAGTAAATGGCACAACCATGCATTCAAATGTCTGAGAAAATAATCAAATGTCCCTAACTTTTTCTGAGCATACACATTAACTCTTATTAATCATGAATTCTTTTTTATTGTACCTCCTTAGTATATCTTGAAGCCACTCACTTCTCTTATCCTCACAGAAAAAATCCTTGTAACTGGTATTCATTAATTTTGTCTTTATTCCTTCACAAATATGCAAATAGGATCACATCATTGCTCCTCAAAATTGTTCCTGTTAGGCAAATTATTTAGCATAGCATTCAAATTATTGTTGAGTAACCAGACCCAAGTACTTTCTTTCTCACTTATCATCATTCCCCAAATTATATTCCAACCTTTGGCCATTGCTCCTAGAGGCTGTTTTCTATCTCTCTCTTTTTTTCTCTCTCCCATCATACCATCTTGTACATTGTATTTTTCTTGTTCTCTTGTTTGTCTCCTAAACAAAACTTGTCAGATCCTTGAGAACAACTGTAGGGTTTTTTATTTGTATTTTCATCACCAGTTCTTAATATATTTCCAGGAGCATGGTTGACACTCAATACTGTTTGCTGAATTATTAAATGAGACAAGTACTAGATATTAACTACTCTCCACCTCACCTTCTTCAGCACCCCGAGTACTGCAGGGAGCAGTGAACATCTCTCCAATGCAGGGATCATTATGAGCATCTTAAAAATGCAATGGGCACACTGGTGCCTTAAGGCATATATCTCAGAACCAAGATTTAAGGATCTCAGAACCTCAAGGATATTTTGAAATATACATTGAACCTAATACTTGAAAATATCTATATCAGTGTGTGACAGATACTGAAATAAGAACTTTGTGCAAGAATAACAGCAGCAAAGAGAAACTTTCATTTTTCTTTATTCCTACTGAAGAAGAGGGAAGGGGGATTAGAGGCTTCCAGCACCTGAAAAGAACAAAGGTTTCTCTACCTTCCTTTTTCTCTCTTCTCTCTAAAAATTATGAGTGCACCTTTAGAGGTTAGTGAGCATGTGGGAGATGTAGCTGTGGGAAATACAAATACTAGGCCTGAGCATACGACTTATATTTCTAGAAGAGATGTATTTAAAAAGAAGCAAAATACACACCTCCCCGCCTTTTTCCTGTTTTACACAGATAATTTTGCATATTCATTAACTCATTCATTTTCAAAGTCCAAATTAAAGTGTGAATCACATAGACAAGGATCCATTTGTTATCATCTACCAAATTATAATTAATTTTTGACTCTACCCTTAGTGAGTTCAAATGGGATAATAGGGTTAACAAGTGTCTGAATTAAGAAATGATAATCAATTATCACATTTTCAGACTACCTGTAAGTATTTACTGATAAAATAAATATTGCAGAAATATTGGTGTGGATTTGGAGTAATTTACTTTATTCACAATATTATTTTCTCAGAGCAAAATGACGATGGAAAAGAATTGTAAAATTTACTTACCGATCCATGCGTTACAAACAATATATACTAAATTTCAATATTAGTTTATCAATTTCTAGAAGAGCTCTGATTATTTTATAGAATAAAAAGAATTATAAAATGAAAGAAGTGTCCTCATGAAAATTCTTCTACTTTTTATTAAATATTTCTTGAGCATTTACTGGATAACAAACTCAATACTACATTTCAGTGATACAGAGATGGGCCAGGGTATGGAATTTGTCATGCAATTTCAATTTCGTGAATGCTTACTATAAAACAGTGAAGAAGATGAAGTGAAGCAGGTGATAGAAAAAGAACTTTTGAAGGCCTCCTTGTTCCAAGTTCTACAGTGAGGTTTCATTATATTTTTAATTAAAATCTTTACTGGGACAATTATAGATTTACATGCAGTTGTAAGAAACAATACAGAGAGGTCTCTGTACACTTTGCCTGGTTTCCTTCCAAATGTTTTTGCAAGCATTTGTAGTATAACATCCCAACCAGCATATTGACATTGATACAATTCATCAGTGCTAAACCGGTTCCCCCGCTTTTAGTTGTACTTGTGTCTGTGTGTGGGGGTGTATGTGTAAATTGAGAATTAAAATTTATACAATTTTATCACTTGTTCAGGTTCATGTATCTGCTGCCACAGTCAAGGTATTAAATAAATCTAACAGTATAAGGATCTTTTCAATTTCCCTTTTTAATCATCCCCATTTTTCCAACCCACCTCTCCATCCTAACCCCGAAAACCACAAATCTGTTTTCCATGTGTTTAATTTTGTCATTTCAAGAAAGTTATATAAATGGAATCTTACAGTATATAACCTTTTTGGATTGGCTTTTTTACATCCAGTATAATTCCCTTGATATTCATTCAAGTTATTTTGTTCTTGCCTTTTTATTGCTGGCATGGATATACCAGTTTCATTAACCATTCAGCCATTAAGGAAATCTGGATTGTTTCAAAGCATTGGCCTATTAGACCAAAAAAAAAAAAATCTTCTAAATAGGTTTTTATGTGGGCGTAAATTTTCATTTCTCTGGGATAAATGCCCAAGAGTACAATTGCTGAGTATATGATTAGTATTATGTTTAGTTTTTAGAAAAACTGCCTACCAAAGTATTTTCCAGAGTGGCTCGACCGTTTAATAGTACCAATAGCAATGTGTAAGTGACCTGTTTAAATCTTCACCAGCACTTGATATTGTCACTATTTTTTAATTAGAGCCTTTATGATGGTTGTGTAGTAATATCCTATTTTGGTGTTAGTTTGCATTTTCTTGATTGTTAATGATGTTGAACATATGTTCATATGCTTATTTGCCTGTCTTAATTGGTAAGTTTCTGCATGTCTTTGGTCACTTGCTAATTGTATTTTCCTTTGTTGTTGTAGAATCCTGAGATTTATATATCTTGAAAATATTGCAGGTTCAGTTCCAGATCACTACAGAAAAATCAGTATCACAATAAGTGATTCACATGCATTTTTTTTTTTTTTTGGTTTTCTAGTGCGTGTAAAAGTAATGTTTACACTGTACTGTAATATATTAAGGTGTAATAGCATTATATCTAAAAATAATGTACATATCTTAATTTTAAAATGCTTTATTGTTAAAAAATGTTAATCATCATCTGAACCTTCAGTGAGTTATAATCTTTTTGTTGGTGTTGGTTCTTTCCTCGAAGTTGATGGCTGCTGACTAATCAGGGTGGTGGTTGCTGAAGGTTAGGGTGGCTGTTACAGTTTCTTAAAATGAGACAACAGTGGAATTTTCCACCTCAATTGAATCTTCCATTGATGAAAGATTTCTCTGTATCATGCAATGGTGTTTGTAGCATTTTAACCATAGAACTTCTTTCGAGGTTAGAGTCAATGCTTTCAAATTCTGCCACTGCTTTATCAGTTATGTTTATGGAATATCCTAAATTCTTTGTTGTCACTTCAACCATGTTCACAGCATCTTTATCAGGAGTAGATTCCATCTTAAGAAACCACCTTCTTTGCCCACCATGAAAAGGAAATTGTAGCAACTCAGCCACATCTTCAGGCTCCATTACTAATTCTAGCTTTTTGGGGATTTCTGCCACATCTGCAGTTATTTCCTTCACTAGACTCTTGACCCTAGATGGCATCTTCTTCCAGTATAAGGTAGGTTTGGTTTACATTGAAAATATATTGTTTAGTGTAGCCACTTCCATTAATTATTTTAGCTAGACCTTCCGGATAACTTGCTGCAACTTCTACATTGGCATTTGCTGTTTCACCTTGTGATTTTCTGTTACAGAGATGACTTATTTCCTTAGGCCTAGTGAACCAACCTATGCTACTTTGTAACTTCTTCTCCAGCTTCCTCATCTCTCTTAGCCTTCATGGAATTGAAGAGCATTAGGACCTTTCTGTAGATTAGGCTTTGGCTGAAGGGAACATTGTTGCTGGTTTGATTTCTATCTAGACCACTCAGACTTTCTCCATATCAGCAATTGGGCTGTTTCAGTTCTAAAAAATCATTCTTATGTTCACTGAAGTAGCTATTTTAATTTTCTTGAAGAACTTTTCTCTTGCATTCACAACTCAGCTAACTGGCACCGAGGGTCTAGCTTTAGGCTTATTTCAGTTTCAACATGCCTTTCTCACAAAAGTTAATCCACTAGTCTTTGATTTAAAGTGAGAGACATACAATTCTTTTCACTTGAACACTTAGAGGCCATTGTAGGGTTATTAGTCGTTCTAATTTCAATATTGCTGTGTCTGAGGGAATAGAGAGGACCAAAGAGAAGAAGAGAGATGCGGGAATAGCCAGTGGTGGAGCACTCAGAACATGCACAACATGTATCTTTTTTTTTTTTTTTTTTTAAGTTTGCTGTCTTATATGGGAGCAGATCATGTTGTCCCAAAATAGTTACAATAGTAACATCAAAGATCACTGATCACAGATCATTATAACAGAAATACTAATGAAAACATTTGCAACAGTCAGAGTCTTACCAAAATATGTGACACAGAGACACAAAGTGAGCACATGCTATTGGAAAAGTGGTGCCAATAGATTTGCACAACACAACGTTGCCACAAACCTTCAATTTGTTAAAAATAAATAAATAAACCATAAGTATCTGCAAAGCTCAATAAAGCAAAACACAATAAAAAGAGGTATGCCTGTTTGAGTTGCTGGAAGGAAGATGTTGAAATCCCCAATTTTAATTGCTATTTCTCCTTTCAGTTATATTTGGTTTGTTTTATTTGGCTTGGGAATTTGTTGATCAATGTGTAAATATTTAAGATCAATATGTCTTACTGTTCCCTTTATCCTCATGCAAAATAGTCTCTCAGTCTCTGGTTATTTTCTTTGCTCTTAAGTCTACTTTTAATGATGTTAATATAACTGCTACTCTTGCTTTCTTTTGATTAACGTTTGAATAGTCAACCTTTTTCTACACTTTTACTTTCAACCAATTAATATGATTAAATTTAAATTGAGTTTATTGAATACAGCATATATTTGGGTCTTATTTCTGGTGAGAAATTTATTATGTCCCCTTATAGGTAAATAATCACTTCTCTCTTACCGCTTCTACCTTTTTCTTCATTGTTAGTATATTCTTTAAGTTGACGTATGATGTACCTTGGCATGGATTTCTTTTGGTTTATATTATATGGTACTTTTTCAGCTTCAGTTATATTAGACCTGAAGGTTTGTTCCTTGCATCAAATTTAGGAAGATTTATGTTATTATTTATTTGATAATGAAGACATTTCAGCCTTGCTATCTTAGTCTTCTCTTTATGGGACTCTGATGATAGGACTTTTGGATCTTTTGTCCTGTCTTACAGTCCCTGAGTCTCTGTTCATTTTGTTGTTGTTGCTGTTGTTGTTTTTGTTTACTGTATTTTTTTAATTTTAGTTTTTATTCTAAATTCTGGGGTACATGTGCACAATGTACAGGTTTGTTACACAGGTAAACGTGCACCATGGTGGTTTGCTGCACCTATCAATCCATCACCTAGGTATTAAGCCCAGTATGCGTTAGTTGTTTCTCCTAATGCTCTCGTTCCCACCACCCTACCCCCCAGACAGGCCTCCGTGTATGTTGTTCCCCTCCCTGTGTTCATGTGTTCACATTGTTCAGCTCCCACTTGTAAATGAGAGCATGCAGTGTTAGGTTTTCTGTTCCTGTGTTAGTTTGCTGAGGATAATGGCTTCCAGCTTCATCCATGTCCCTCCAAAGGCTATGACCTGTTCCTTTTAATTGCTGCATAGTATTCCATGGTGTAAATGTACCACATTTTCCTTATCCAGTTTATCATTGATGGGCATTTGGGTTGATTCCAAGTCTTTGCTATTGTGAATAGTGCTGCAGTGAACATACACATGCATATATCTTTGTAATAGAATGATCTATATTCCTTTGTTTATATACCCAGTAATGGGATTGCTGGGCAAAGTACATGGACAGACCCTTCTCAGAAGAAGACATTCATGTGAGCAAGAAACATAGGAAAAAATACTCAATATCACTGATCATTAGAGAAATGCAAATCAAAACCACAATATGATTCCATATCATGCCAGTCAGAATGGCGATTATTAAAAAGTCATGAAACAACAGATGCTGGCAAGGCCATGCGAGAGAGGAACACTTTTACATTCTTGTTGGAAATGTAAATTAATTCAACCATTGTGGAAGATGGTGTAGTGAGTCCTCAAAGATCTAGAACCAGAAATACCATTTGACTCAGCAATCCCATTACTGGATATTCACTGCCTACTACTGAGATTTGATTTGTTGCAATTTTCTAATCTCAAGTGTTTTACTTTGTTAACACCAATCTACTAATCTCAAGTGTTTTACTTTGTTACCTCCAATCTACTATAGAACCCATCCAATAAGTTTTTATTTGTTGTTATTTTTTTTAAGTTTTATAGTTTCCATTTGGTTCTTTTCACCTTTTATTTCTTTGCTGAGTGCTTTCTGTGGCTGCTTGTTTTTGGCAGGGTACCAATTATCTTGCTTATCAATGTCAGACTTCCTTGAGGTTGCCACAGGAATTTCTGCTCAGTCCAAGGGGAAAATGAGCTTATGTGGGTTGTCTTATTTGTTTGCTTGGTTTTATTATTTATTTATTTATTTATTTTTTGTTCCTCATTTTTAATGTGTGTGGGTACACAGTAGGTGTATATATTTGTGAGGTATGTGAGATGTTTTGATACAAGCATGCAATACATAATAGTCACATCATAGAGGATGGGGTATCCATCCTCTCAAGCATTTATGCTTTGTATTACAAACAATCTGATTATACTCTTTCAGTTATTTCAAATCTAGTGAAACTGTTATTGACTATAGTCACCCTGATGTGCTATTAAATACTAGGTCTTATTTGTACTATTTGTTTGTACCCATTAGCCATCCCCACCTCCCCTCACCACCTCCACTATCCTTTCCAGCTTCTGATAACCATCCTTCTACTCTCTATCTCCATGAATTCAATTGTTTTCATTTTCAGATCTTCTGTGGGTTTTCTTCTATTGCTAGGTGTGGGTGTTGGGAAATGAGGAACCTCTGTTCATTTCTCCTATAGAGTGAGAGAATATATGACTCTCGCCATTGTGTTGTTTCCTGGGTCTTGGGTTCCCAAACCAGTTTGTCTTCCACTTCCAGCTTTCAGAGCTCTCTCTTGATTTCCACATGCACTACAAAAAGGGTTTATCATTGTGCTTAATGTGAAGGAAACGGGTCTACTCCATGTTGTTTGATCTTGTATTTCTTCATTTTATTTTAAACATTGTTTAACTTCCAAATATTGAATCTACTTATATCTGGTTAAATCCTAGAATATATTTCAAGACACAAAGCAAGTGTTATTTTAAACTCCATACCATTGCCCCAATCTTATAGTAGAAAACAATATATATATATAAAGTTCATTTTTAGTCTTCCTGTGAATCAGTTTTGCAAGCAAATTAATTCTTTTTTTTATATGGGTAAATGATTTATATTTTTAAACAAATAAAGGCATAACTTGCTGTATCTTCGAACATTATACTTGCTAGTAAGCATAACGTTAAAATGAGTTATTTTCACAGTAGGCTTAGTTTAGCCCCTCCTTTCTTGGTTCTCTAGAATCCTTCACAACCCCATTAAAGCATGCATTGATTTTGCACTTGGGCTTTCATTTTGTTTGTTTGGAAGTCTATCTTTTCCACTAAAATAGTAATTCCTTATGAAATAGGCTGTTACTTAAATCGCCTTCATGTCACATCACTCTAATTTTACACAGTGCCTTACATATAAAACCTGCAAATGAATGTTTGCTGAATAAATAAATATAGAATAAAAATTCAGAATATTATAGAATTTCATCAGAGACAAGAGGAAAAAGTAAAATCTTCGACTGCTTCATAGATACTACAACAATATTTTGTTATTTGCATATCTCTCTTTTATAGAATCACTCTTAGCTCAGTTTAAAATTTGAGATATGAGACTTCTACTCTTATCATACAAACTGATTTTTTTATGATTGATTCATGAGGAAGCATGTGTTCCTACCCAGAACAAACTTCTTAATAGGATCTTTTAGCATCTAAGATAGGAAGGGGAAGGAAATAAATAAACATATTTACCACCTTAAGTCACATTTACAGAAGCATTCTCTGAGGATAACTAACTTCTTATGATTTTCTTACACAAAGGATTTTGATATTTAAGTAAATACGGATACTGTTCATATACATAAGGATTTGGAATTCTCTGGAAGACATAGTAGGAAATGCCATTTTCTAGTTACTAAAGATCATGGAGGACCTATCCTTCATAACTCAAATGATAAAAATCTGGCAAGAGTATAGTAGATGAGGAATCAACAGTTGATGACACAAGATAAAAGAAAAGTGCCATTTTATTTCTTACTGCTCATCCCAACATTTTTTGTGTTACTCCAATTATCTAGCTTTAGTAGTCATTTGGTTTTAAATTTAGGGAAATGAAGTGGCACTATACATAGAGTTAGCAGTGGTATTCCCCCAGACTGCTATATATTTTACATGTAAATTTTCCAACATTGTTAAATGCTAAACAATAAAAGTTAGGTTTCTCAAAAGGGAAATGAACTTATTCTTTTAATAGTAATTTTGAATGCTAAAGATTTTTGATAGTTATCTTGAGAGCAATAGAATCATAGAAACTAAGCATGAATAAATCTCAGATTATTCTCAGTTCACACACACACAAAATAACTGCTTCCACCAAAATAATAACAAAGACAAGATAGAGGATTAGTCTCTAAGTGGTAGTCTATTAGTTAAACAGTTAAATTTGTAGTCGAATATTTTCAGCAGTATCTTCTGATTGTTATTTATTATAGCTGCAAAATCTGTCAAAGGCTTTTAGGGCATGAAATATGATGTAAGTTTGACAATATATAATTTATATAGAAAACACTTCTGGAGGAAACGAGGAGAAGGATGTTTATAGAGGTGATCTTGTGTGACAGCAATATATCTTAAAATATTTGAGATTCATAGCAATTTTCTTCCCATGTCAAATACTCCATTTTTACTTGAGTGGTTGTTTTTAAAACTCATCAAGCTTTTCCTATGCTGGAAAAAGCCAAGGGGCACTAATGTGAAACTGGAATACTTCAGAAAATGTTATTTATTATACTAACAAATTTATTATCAGAAAGGCATAGTACAAATGAAAATTAATAATGTCCAAATGAAATTTCATTTCCCTGTTGTGAGATGGAATCTGCAAGTGAATTCTGGAGAAACCTGACTTATTCAAAACAAGAGAGAATAAATTAATCAAGGTGTAACTAACTGAAATTTGCATCAATTAAGTGACTTGGAAGGTACTCAATAGGAACAAAACCCAGTTATATAACTACTGAATTAATATGGCTTGCTTTAAATATGAAGAAAATGTTTTGTCTCTCAAAAACAGTTTTAAAACTAGAGTGCATTTCTTTGGAATTAAATCATTCTAATTTGCTAAACAATTAATTATCTTGGTAGTTTTGCTCTAATATCTTTTCAAGAATCATGTAAGTTCCTTGAAAACCACACACCAGAATATCATCGTAGAGGTCTCTAATATAACTGTTCTTTTATCTGGATTGTGATTAAGTATGATGGCAGTGAGTGATACTGATGAATGTTATGTTAAATAAAAAAATCTCTGACAACCCTTGATGAATTCACTGTTCCACTATTGTTGAAGTTGTTTTCCATACACTATATGGAAATATTTTTCTAAGAACCAAGGATAGTGATTATTTTGCTGAGGAGATTATAAGTAATCCACAAATATTGCAAGTACAAAGTAGCCTTGAACTTCCAAACAAATAAAAAGGGTAGGTACTCTCTCAAAAGATAAAAATGAATAAAAAGAATAAGTTTGGCTAAAATACAAGATAACTATCTCTGTCAACTATAAACATAAGGGAAATGGAAAACAGTCATAGGGTGAAGGTCACTAGTCTGAGAGGTGCAAGATTAGACGGCTTAATCTTTTTGTGATGGTGCCAGATAGAGGAACATGTCCAGGCTCACTGTTTGAAGAAGAGTTGGGTGAAGATACCCAGCTTATGAAAAGAGGCTGAAGAAATTTTTGGAAAACTGCTGCCTTAAATAGACTGCTACCAAGCTACAACAACACAGACATAACTTTAAAATGAACTGAACTTGACCCCACACTGACTCAGAGACTATATCCCGATATCACAGTATCACTGTGGCCTGAGTCTTGAACTGACTTTTTAAATATGGTTCTGGTTCTACACTGGAAGCTCTAATAACTAAGCAGAAGGAACTGTAAAACTATAAACAGGACGGGTTGATGGGTACGGGAAAGCACCATGATACATGTATACCTATGTAACAAAACTGCACCTTCTGCATATGTACCCTAGAGCTTAAAATATAATTTAAAAATAAAAAAACTAAACACGATAAAACTGGAAAATCATGGGACAGAAAGACTACTTCATAGATTTGGCCATAGTACTTTAACTACATAACGACAATAACAATAAATAATAGTAACAATGAAAATGAGCACAATTTTGACATATTGAAAACACAACTATATTATATCAATCTGGATATAAATCTATTTATAAAACCACCCATGTGTGCTTTCATTAAAAAAAAAAACTTTTATATACATCCAAAAGGAACACTTTTGGTTTATTTTATTATCAGGTTTTCATTATTGAACTGCTATCCTAGAACAGCATATTGGAGTTAAGAATTTTTGAAGTGAAACAGCTCTTAGTGATGGCAGTATTCAGAATGTGATCCTAAGAATAGGTGGATATAAAAGAATGAAAGTGAAAGCTGCTAACATCAAAGAAGTCAAAGAGGAAAATGAGTAGACAATTGGATGAAGTGACTCTGATTATTACGGAGTTGCTTATGATGGTGACAAAAATGTGACTGGAGAGAAAAATAATAAACACATTATTAATTTTCCTATGATTATGTTTGATTTACCAGGAGGTCAGATCATGACCGCCGTAAGGAGGAGAGAAGGAAGCCAAGAATTCCTTGGTGTTTAACTCAAATTTGCCATTATGACTAATCTCTAACAATTACTTCATTCATTCATTCATTTACTCAAAACATGTAGTGAAAACAGTCTAAGAGTGGTTTACTTTTTTAATTTTACCTCCGCTTGAAAAATGATGTACATTTTCAAGAAAATATACAAAGACTTTTCTTAGTAAAGTAACAATTCTTTTGTAGTTTTCTACACTTAACTGAGAGCCCCAGAATTTATTCATTTTACCCTTACTTTCTTCTAGTTACACTCAGCTCTTTTATAATCTCCTTTATTGCCATGTTTGCAAGTATTGTCTCTGTATTTATATCTCATTTCAGACTTATACAAGCATATAATTGATAAGTATTAATATTTAAATGCTGAATAGTATTTAATCGAAATTGCAGTATTAACATGTGCTAAACTATATTTCTGCTCATCACAACATCCTGCTGCAATCTTCTACATATTAATAGATGGCAATTCCAGTTTTAGGGTTATTAAAACTAAAAATATGGTTGCTATTTTTAATTTTACATTTCTTTCCCTCAAATCTACATCTGATCATTAGCAATTTCTTTTAGGCCAAGCTTAAAACCATAGGTGTAATCTGACCTCTTTTTACCATCTCCCTCATCCAAGTCAACACTTGCTATTTGCTCTTGTCTGGACTATTGCAGTATCCTTGACTGTTCTCTCTGCTTTTGAGTTTGACTTTCTTCAGTCTGTTTTTACTAAAAGAACAGAGTAATCCTGTTGATACATAGGACAGAACATTTCATTCATCTTTTCAACAGCTTCCAATGGTTTTCCATCTTGGCAGTGTAAACAAGTTTTCTTTCTGTTCTTAAATAGCCAGACATGCTCCCACCTCAGGAAATTTCCATGTGTTACTGTCTCTGCCTAGGACACTCTTCCCACCAATATTATTTGCTCCCTTTCCACCTTCAGTACATATTATACATGTACTGAATATATAACTTCTCAGTACATATTTCCCTTGGCTTATTATCTAGACTGAAAACCCCTGCCTGCACAGGGCCTAGCTCCCTTCCTACCTTTTTGTTTTCTCTCTGAGCATTTATTATCATTCATTTATGTACAACATATTTATTCATTTGTAAAAATTTTGTATGCTATACTCATTCAACTTGTTTCTGGCACATCTTACTAGAATGGCAGCTCAATTAAGGCAGGAGTTTCCTGTTTTGTTTTCTGTTGTAACCCTAACACTTAAAACAGTGCCTGTTTCCCAGCACTTTGGGAGGCCGAGACCGGCGGATCACGAGGTCAGGAGATCAAGACCATCCTGGCTAACACGGTGAAACCCCATCTCTACCAAAAAAGACAAAAAACTAGCCGGGCGAGGTGGCGGGCGCCTGTAGTCCCAGCTACTCGGGAGGCTGAGGCAGGAGAATGGCGGGAACCCGGGAGGCGGAGCTTGTAGTGAGCCGAGATCCGGCCACTGCACTCCAGCCTGGGCGACAGAGGGAGACTCCATCTCCAAAAAAAAAAAAACAAAAAAACAAAAACCAAAAAACAAAAAACAGTGCCTGTGCTCAATAAATATTTGTACAATGAATAAATAAATGTCATCATATATATGTCTATATATATATGTATGCACCTTTTTATTAATCAAGTTTCACACTTACATTATTATAATTATTTAAATATAACTTATCATAGCTGGAATTCAATTTTGTTAATTTTTCCTATAAATTATTTATTACAAAATATTTGCCTATTATTTACTTAATTGCAATTGTTCTTAATTATGTAACAAATTTTTCATGTTTAATTTTCTGCACTGCTATCACTAACTCAAATCCAAACACTATTTTATTAAAGTGTCTGGAGAAATATGCACTGAACTATTGCATAGGTAGATTCATAGCTCTTCCAATGACCCAAAGATTTTGAAAAACAGAACTGTGTTTTATGCTGAAATCATAAATTCTCTTTCCAGGCATAATAATTTTCATACTGAAATCATGAATTGTCTTTCCAAGTATATCAATTTACTATGCCTAATCCCAAAGACTCATAGCAAGTCGCTTTAATTATGGCTGTTGTATGTCATTTCTAGATAAGAAAACGTTGTGTAAAAGTTGCCAAAGGCATGAGAAAAAATGGCTACAGATCAACTTAAACAACTATGATTCTGACTCATTTTTCAAATACCTAAATAATACTATTAGATTTTCAGAGAAAAGTCTAAACTGCTTAGCACAAGTTTCAATGTTTTATGCAGTATCTGTTAAGCAAGACTTCTCAACCTCAGTTTTGTAATCCCCTCTATCTCTTCACTCAATTTGCCCCTCACTATGGCTGATTTTGCCACTTTTCTGCTGGCATGCAATCTTGCAGAGATGTGGAGATTTTCTGCAGCTTCATTCCATGTAGTCAAAAGGCCACCAAAAGAAGTAGCTTCCTAATGTCCAGATCACAGCCAATTCAGTTTGACAAGAGACGGTTTATTTATTTTTAAATATTTCTTAGTATTCAATTAAATGTTTTATATTTAGTATTTAAAAATACATACAGAATTTAAAACATTTTCTATTTTTTTCTAAAACTGATGTCCCCTTCTTTTATTTGTAGACCTAAAACTAAATGAATGAAAAACATTCAGGTCAAAAATATGACTCTCATTTTTAAAAACAATACTTCATGTTGTTTATGGTTCTATAGACTTACACTCTTTTATAACTGAAAGAAATATGAATGACAATTGAAATCAGCCATTGAAAGGATTTTATGAAAAATAACTATTGCAACTGTCATAATTTGATGGTATTGGAAGGTGGCAGAGATATAATATGACTGATGATTGGCAGGGATAACTGGAAACTCCAAGCCAGACTTTCCATTATGTCAAAACTCAGCAGGAAACATGCAACAAAATCAACAATCACTTTTACATGTACAGTTCTTTATCATTCAAATGCATCTCTCAAAGTACTTTACAAGACTGTACAATGACTGCAAGAAATAGCGACACGAAGCAAGCAACTGAAAACTAAATAGAGGGAAAAAGTGATCCTTATGGATTTGATTGGAGAGAATAGAATATCTTTGGGCATTTTGATTTGGATGAAAATATGTTAAATAGTCAAGACATGAGGTCCCATTAGGGCATGTTTGTTCTATGGTCATTTCAGTAGAACTATGCAAATAACACCAAGAGAGTCTTAATTTTAGCAGATATAATTCACAGAAGAAATTTCAACACATTATTCTTTAAGGTTGCAGACAAGGTATAAAATGAATCACCTAGAAATTTTTATGACCACTTTAAATTTATTCTGGAATGAGAAACTGGAGTGTATGAGGATAGGAGCAACCAAATAGACAAACAAAATCCTCTCTATGCCTTTATTTACAATGTAGTGATAAAAACAAGGTGCTTAAAAAACATCTATTAAAATAAGCTATCTCCCTATATAGTACTTAGTAATTGTACATTTTATTAGTGACAAAAAAAATGCTCTGCTTTCACTGTTTTGTATACTTGCTTTAATGTAAGATTTCTCAATATAAACATTATTGTCATTTTAAGGCAAATGGTTTCTGGGGTGAGTGGTGAGGGGTTCCCTGGTGCACTGTAAGTTGTTTAGCAGCTTCTCTGGTCTCTTCCCACTAGTTACAGTTGTAACTTCCAAGTCATGATAGTTAAGCATGTCCCCAGATATTGCCAAATGTCATTTTCATTTGTTTGTGTGTTTTTCTTTTGGGGGATCAGGAGAGCGAAATAATCCTCTGTAGAGGACCAGTGCTATAGTATGACAGAACATCAGTTTTGCTGAACTGCTTCTGCCCTCCACCTGTGAGTTGCTGCTGATTTTACTAAGTCTTTAATGTTGTCAATTCTATTATCACATTTAACTTATCACACTCTATTGTAATAGCCAACTTCCTCATGTGCTGACTGATCTGGACCTAAGGACTATGAAATCAGAATTCTTGTCTCCGTTGTTGATCATGGTTTCCCTGAAAGAAGCACAGAGCTTGGCATATAGCACTAATAAATATATGTTTATTGAATAAATTACCTTCTTTGTTTCATATTATAAGTTCATGTACAAAAACATAGAAAACAGCAGGGACAAAAGAGTCTGTAAATTCAGAATATGTTTGTTTTATAGACAAATAGCATAAGACTCTGATAAGCAACACAGACTAAAAGGTAATGCATGGTTATGTAAAGGCTGAGTCTAATGACTAAATTTATCATTTTGGGTTCCTAAGCATAAACGTCGTATTATTCTCCTGAGGCAAGAAAGCATTAACCCGGGCCTCCAAAATTAAATAATTTCAATAAAGATAGATTGGTCATACTCATCCTTTTAGAGAATGTAGTATACCGTTATGGATGTATTAACCTGTTTTATAGAAACTAGCATCATCACCGTGGGGCCATCCAGATCATTTTATCAAGATTATAAAACAGAGTCCAGAGGGAAGTATTCTAAGTTTAGTATAAGCTTGCAACTAAAAATTTATAGAACTGTATGTCTTCTGTGAAGTCTTAATTTCTTTGGGTCATTTGGGGAATGAGAAAAAAATGAATGAGCACACATTTTCTCTTATAAATATGTAAAAATACCAGCTACACAATAAAATGCCTTGTTTTGAAATTGTACTTCCTGTACAAAAGTTCGCATCTATGAGCTCCTTAGTTTTCTACAGACCTATTTTCCTTTTCTTGTTTGAATAAAATGGTAATGATAAAGAAAGGAATTTTTCGGTCTTTTGATGATAACTAAAAAAAGATTTCTCTTGCACTATGTGTACTCTCATAGATGACCTTTCTCATTCTAGCTTGACTTTAGGCAAGTGCTTTTATCCAATTTATTTTTCTCTTCCTTTTCCAGTTTTTCTACAGGGAACATGTGGCTAACCATAGCATTAAAACAATATATATTGCCCTATAATATTTGTGGGCTATATCTTAATATTTTCATTTCTCTTACATTTAGAGTTTCCAGAAACAATTGAAAAACGGTGTTAGGATGGCTAAAGTAATTTAACACATTTTTAAAAAATGTGTTATTCAATAATTCACTCATTTTTGTCTTTTAATCTCATTCAGTTACAGTTACGTCCAAAAATCTTTTTCATATCTTATATCATTTCATAGGTAAGAATATTTCCCACTTATTCAAAAAAAATCTTTGTGTGTGTGTGCGCATTTGCTTCCTCAATAAATAATTTGTGAACACTTACAGTGTAATATTGTCTGTATGAAATATATTAAATACAGTTTTGTTCCTCTCGATACTCGTATCTATTAGTTTAATCAAATAATAAAAGTATAAATGTAGCAACTTATATTTTATTAAAAATCCAAATGTGTTAAATAGTTCTCTTTACATTTGATATATGCTAACAAACCTGGCACATATTATAGCCAAAGAAGCATTACCTTTATCTTACATTAATGGGCTAGACTTATTTATAATGATCACCCATCATTTTTCTTAGTCCAGTATGAAAACCTTAGCCAATTTTGGTCTATAATGGACCACTGTAACTTCATGAGAGCAGCAAATAAATGCAGTAGCTGGCCTATCATCTACAGGTAATATATTATCTAACACTCCTCCCACCCATTCAGGTCTACAAAGAATGAAGTGAGGTTAGGAATTGTTAATCTTGTAGAAAATGTAATGTCTATTTATTTATTTATCTACATGTTTTTTCTAAGTATATTGTGTATGTCAAACAGATACGGTAATGTTACATAGTTAAAGTAACTAGAATACATGAATAAACCATATGTACAAGCAAACCAATCTCATTAGAAAAAAACTGTAGGAGGCACAAAAGAAATATATGAATGGATTAGAAAAAAAAGGTCGGAAGCATAAAGAAGGGAGTATTCAACGTCATGGAAAAGTCAGGAAAGACTTCACAGAGGTAGTAATACTAGAGGCAAAGAACAACAAGAAAAAAGGTGAGAATTTACTAGGTGGAAAGAAAAAGAAGATTAAAGACACTGCGAATAAAACTATGAGCATGTGAGAGTTCATGGCTGATTTGATGTAGAAAAGCAAAACTTCTACAAGAATAGTTATAAGATATATAGCCCGGTACTTTTTGGGTCATTACTATGGAAGATTTTGTGAATTTGGCTCTTTCAACAATGGAAAATTATGCAAACCTTCAGACAAAGGAAGTGATATGATTTGATTAGGTTAGGAGTTACCACTTGAAATTATTGGTAGTTTCAAGTTGGAATCAACTGACTTGGAGAAGAAAATCAGAAAAATATGACAATTACTAGGTAAAGTGAACATGTCTTGCTTGCCCATAGTGCATTCCCTATTGCCTCACATTCCTAATAGTACCCTGTCTCTCACTGAGGAACAACCTCTCCTCTAGTAGCACACACACGCAATCTGGATGAGATTTTTTCTTGTCTGACTCCACCATCGCTAACTAGTGTAAGCTCAATTGCCTTTGAACTGCAATGTTTCAGTGAAGGGCTGGGTGCCAGACCTAAGCAAATGTCACTTTCATATCCTCAGTGATAGGGTCATCCTGGTCCAATATAATAAACTCAGGATTTTGCTCAAGTATTGTGTGAAGTAGGTATTCCCCACTCCTCTCACTCCTGGTGTGAGAGAGGAAGCTTGTAACTTTGGATAAATGTAATCCTTCAGCCTGAATATAAATCTTGCACCTGGATGAGTTCAGGAACATGAGAACTACAGAGAAATAAACTCAAAGGCCACATCAACCTGTATCTAAAATTTACTCTTTCTCTACATTTTCATTTTGTAAACCAAAAATTCTCCTTTATTATTTCAGTTGAAATTGGGTTGTTTCCAAAAAAATAGCCACAAAACTGACTTAATGCAGTTATTGAAGCAACGTCAATATAGATCATGAGTTAATGGACAAGATAGGCCTATAATTCAAAATTTCATTTGGAGATTTAAAATATTTGCACCAGCTTTCTGCATGTATAATAATCAAATCTTTAGTTTATGAGTAAATGCAGATATAAATATTATCTTAGCTCAAATATTTTTAATCAAACAGACTTTTAGTAAATGCACTGAAGAAAGAGACTGCACTTCACAGAGCATTCTTAAAGTGATGGGATTCAGTTGGAATGCCTGTAAATATTTAGGTACCTGTAAATATTAGGTAATATACATCAGACAGGAATTAAATGTCTGAGGAAGCCATGAAACTGTGGTGTCTCCATGTGACTTGGATCTAGCCTAATAATGTCAGTGATTTGGGATATCCATAGAGTTATTCTTTTTATAAAAATGTGTCTCCCCAGTAGAATTTTCCTGCTGAGGCTTGTAAGACCTCAACAGTTATCAATTTTAGTTCACAAGTTGTTATGGGTAACCCACTATGGACTGAGTTCTAACTGCAGAGTAATTTGAAGAGCATGTTGGTCTAATGAAAATTACCATAGCTATAAATAAATAACAGATATAATAAGATCAAAATGTCTCTGACAAGATATCTAGCTAACAAAGACTCCTTCCCTTTAATTCAAACTCAGAGATGCACAGATGGAAAATGTGGTTCTATAAGTCCCAGAATCGAACTCAGAAAAGCTGAAAAACCCTTTGGAAGCAAAAAAGCAATTGAATCCTGCTACACCATAAACAAGGAATCCTAAGTGGGGCTTCACCAGGGATATAGATAAGAGATGCATTTGGGAAAAGAGCTTTCCCCACACTTTTTCGGATTCATCCTGGACGGTTCAGTTGTCTCTTCCACATCTGAAAGTAATAGGGCCAGAGTGGTATGGTATGGTATGTTTAGGTTAGTGCTGGGCCAGAATCATACATTAAGTTCACAAACGCCTGGCCTGTTCATCCTAATCATTTTCTCTTCCTCTACTTCTTCTTAGGCCTAGTCGAGGCAATTACAAGAGAGTGTGACAACCACTGGAGAAGTACAGAAGCAGCAGCAGAATTAATGAGTGGATTCTAATAATAATAATATCTTATTATTCCATGGATACATTCCAAAGGATATGTATACCTCATGGAATAATATCTTACTCATGGATTAGTTCACAGATGAACTAATATAGGGGTGTCGATTTTATTACATGTTTTCTAGCAGCAGAAAATTAGAAGTAACCTAGAAGTCCATCACTAGGAAAATGAAGGAATGAAATAATGTACACATAAATGTATGTATATGCACACATAGTAATATACACACATAGAGTATCCATTTATACCATAAAAAGTAATGTCTAGAATTATATATGGGACTAACTGATGTATCTTAAAAAGTTACTTGCAAAGAACAAAGTAAAATTCAAGAGATGTGTAGCACAATACCATTTATAAAAATTAAAAACATGCAAATATTTTACTGTGCATTTTAAAGTAAAATAGTGAAGTTAAATTAATAATAGTGAAGTTGGCAAGATTTACATTACTTTTACTAAAATGGATACCATGAGTAGAAAAAAAGAATAAAAGTTGGAATGGATGGGTAATGGTCAAAACAATAAAATATCAAGTGTCAAATATAATCACACTGATTGTATATGCATAATCCCAAAGACTAAACTAAAATTAATACCAAAACCAAAGCCAAAGTTAAAGGCAAAGCCCAAGAGTTGAAGAACTCAGGGGGGAAAAAAGAATAATTAACTAAATCCATAGACCTAGATAATGGTTTAATTATTCTATAATATATTTTGAATAACTAGGAAGAGTCTGTATGGTTTTAATAAAAAAGACAAATATTTTGTGCTAAGGGAAGGGGTCACAGAGAATAAGATCACCTGAAATTAGCTGAATGTTTAGTGAGTACAATACTACAATGCGTTTCTGATGCTAACTATTGAATAATTAGAGTTAGCACAGACTTCACAGGTTTAAGAACAGAGTTCTCATCAAAACTGCTTCACAACAACCCCAAGTTCAGGGTTCCCCAGGCCATTCACACTTCTGACGAACTGGCTACAAATTCAAGGATTCCATGACCCCATGCATTTTGATAATTCGCTAAAATGACTGATGGAACTCAGGAAAGCACTGTACTTACAATTATAATTTTATTATAAAGGATACCAAGCAGGACCAGCCAAATGAAGAGACGCCTGAGACACATAGGGCAAGGTCTGAGAAGGCAACAGACATGGAGTGTCCATGCCCGTTACCCACAGAATCAGGACATATCACTCACCCTTCAGACCAACACTGCACTCATCAACCAGGAATCTTACCCAACCCTCAGTGTCCGGAGTTTTATTAGGGTTTCCTTACATAGGCACGATTAATTGAATCATTAGTCATCATTGAAATCTCCAGCCCTACTCCCTTCCCCAAAGGTCAGGAGGTTGGACTAACATACTTTGGCTTAAATCATCAACCACGTAATCATACGGTTCATCTTTCTGTTGTGACCAGCCCCTATTCCAAGTCATCTTGTTGGCACAAACTCAGGGATGCTGCAAGGGCCTACCTTGAGTATCAAAGACATGTGTATCACTTAGGACATTCTAAAGTTTTAAAGGTGTCTCTTTAGAAACCACGAATAAAACAAAACAGATTCTTCATTATATAACAGTGAAATGGTAGAGGAAGAAGAAGAGATGAGTTAGGAATGAGTCTCTGTGCTATGTTCTCATTTCATTTCACAATATTTAAAAATGTAACATCCTGTATGCCAAGTTCAAATACATGAAGTTATGCTGTAGGTAATAGGCAACTGATAGTAGTTTCTAAGTAGAATAGTCATATGATTAGTCCATGCCTTTAGGAGGATATTGGGTAGGAGTCCGGAAGTTGGATTAGATAGTGAGATTAGTGACATATCTTCAAGTTAGTAGAGTATCATCAGAATTAGGGTGAGATAAAAAGATACTATCAGGGGTCATCAAAAGAAAAGGCTAAATAACAGAGACATTTGTGATATGGAATTAGAGATTCAGGAGGATGCAATGCTTTAAGGATGCTTCTGAGCTTTCTAGCTTGGGGACAGTTTGATCTCACACCAATGTGCAGGTTTGTACTGAAAAGTATTTTGCATACATAAGTCAGAGAAAAAAATTTATTTTATAAGTATTTGGAAAAAGTTAAACATGCTGCATTACTGATTTTAAAAATAGATGTTTGGGTTTAACCTGACAAAAAGAGTTATACATTTGCCATAGAAAGAAATGCGTACATGACAGTATATGTGACTATGAGTTTCATTTCCTATCTGCACAATCAAGACACTGCTGAAGGAGCCTCCTTTTGTTCTGACAGTTTTAAGCTATCCGTATTTCCAGCTTCTGTAGAGAGACAGGCTTTATGGGTAAAAGAAAAATCATATACCAAATATAAGTGATCAATGGAAGCATGATATGATCATTTTCTGGGCATGACCATAACAATATTTTCAGTTATTTATACACAGGAAAGTGTTCCATAGGAAAGGTAATGATGTTGCCCCTTCTTAGAATTCTTTGAACAATAGCACCAACACTGCTTTGCAGAAGAGGTAAAGATGGAAATTCTCCCTCTACTAAGAGGAAAAATCTAGGATTGAAATTGTTTTAGAGGAAACACTGGAGCCCTGTTTTCTTTTTCAAAATTGTTAGGAACACAAATAACACCTTTAGCATATAACAGCTGCAAACCTCCATGCTGAGAATGAAAGCATTATGCAGCTTCAAAAGTATAAATATATGTTTATCAGAGATCAGTCCAAAACTAAGAATGTGCTAAGCGCCAGACAGCTGGCAAGAGCCCTGGGACAAAGGTTAAGATTTCCTTTAGAAATAAACTGATAGAAAATTGGTGGTGATGGTGGGTTTACCTAGCATTATCTGCTTAAAAATATGCTGGCACTCTTAGCAGCTAATGACACAAATGTAAGTGCAAAGGAAATCAATGCCCTGTGCTTATTTCATTTCATAATAACTAAACTTTATGTAAGTAAAATATAAGAGAGTATGTAAGAGTAGCTTTTTAACTCAAAAATCAATAATTTAAAAAAATCATTTATCTAGAAAAAGTCTTTGTACCACAGAACATATTTTTAGATGTCTTTTGCAAGGCTTTACTTGTTCCTGAGATTTAAGCTACATTGTAAGAAACAACAATTCTCCCTCAGAGGCTTCAATTCAAGTTTTCCCTCTGGAGCTGGTTTTCAGGATACAGGCAATAAGACAATGTCCAATGCTTTTCTGGCTTGTGTCTTTCTACCTTTTAATTTTGAGCCTTGATAATACCATGCTACTGTATTGATTACCCATTCTCTTTAAACATTCTTTTTCCAGGATTTTAAACTACACATTGTAGCAACATAGAATAAATAAAAATGTCAATACCAGTTCAATGATAGGTGTGATAGTATTAAACCCACTAGAAGTCATTTTTCATGATTTGTATTACATTTGGGAGCACTCTTCAATGCCACTGCCTAAGCAAATTTTTATGTTAACCAAAATAGACACAAATAAAAGACAATAACTTTTTTTTCCCCGTGGCCAGCTCTATCCCTGCATTTTACAAGTATTATTTACTTATTTCATTGTTGATTTTGAAAAAAGTCCATACACATTAATAATTTTAGGCCTACTTTGCTATATTTTACAAGGATTTTCATATACTTAGAATTTGATATTTGGTCATTAGTCATCACTTAACTTGTACATTAGAGTTAAGAAAAACTACCTGCATAATGGGTCACAGGCTTCCTATATAGAATTGAGAGTTGAACAAGATTATTTCTGTTTTCTTTGGACATTAGCATTCGATATTAATGTTTATTTCACTTTAGTGCTTTATTATTTGCTTTAAATTTCCTGATATTACCTAAATACTTCACGCAAATGAGTGTATAGTGCTTTTGTTTATGCTTTATTCACTTTACGAAATACCCTTTCCATCAGGCAGAAAATCTGTTATGATCTAGATCAGACATCAACTATTTGCTGTGGGTTTCAATTTCACCATTCCTAACTTTTAATTTCTAACAATCAATAAAGTTATATATGACATTACAAGAAGGAAAAGGAGTAAACATACTCTTATCTACTCAATACCTGGCTGTTTGGTGCATACGCTTCTTCTTGTTATGTATTGGAGGTTAACAAAGATTAATGCAGTTAGCTAACTTCTCCATGTGACATAGACAAGATGTTGAATGTCTAAAATGCAATTTAATAGAAAACAGGACAAGCTTATGTTTCTCATTTCTACAATAAGATAATTTTTATTTATGTCACTAACACATTTAGTAATTAAGTCTGCTTTTTTCTTTTCTTTTTTTATTTTTAATTTACTTTAAGTTCTAGGATACAAGTCCTCAACTTACAGCTTTGTTACATATATATATATATATGTACCATGTTGGTGTGCCCCACCCATTAACTCATCATTTACATTAGGTATTTCTGCTAATGCTATCCCTCCCGCTCCCCCAACCCCACGACAGACTCTGGTGTGTGATGTTCTCCTTCCTGTGACCAAGTGTTCTCATTGTTCAATTCCCACCTAAGAGTGAGAACATGCGGTGTTTTGTTTTTTGTCCTTGCAAAAGTCGGCTGAAAATGATGGTTTCCAGCTTCATCCATGTCCCTACAAAGGACATGAACTCATCCTTTTTTATGGCTGCATAGTATTTCATGGTGTCTATGTGCTACATTTTCTTAATCCAGTCAATCATTGATGGACATTTGGGTTAGTTCCAAGTCTTTAGTATTGTGAATAGTGCCACGATAAACATACATGTGCATCTGTCTTTATAGCAGCATGATTTATAATCCTTTGGGTATATATCCAGTAATGGGATGGCTGGGTAAAATGGTGTTTCTAGTTCTAGATCCTTGAGGAATCGCAACACTGACTTCCACAATGGTTGAACTAGTTTACAGTCCCACCAACAGTGTAAAAGTGTTCCTATTTCTCCATATCCTCTCCAGCACCTGTTGTTTCCTGACTTTTTAATGATTGCCATTCTACCTCATGTGTGATGATATCTCATTATGATTTTGATTTGTATTTCTCTGATGGTCAGTGATGATGAGCATTTTTTCATGTGCCTGTTGGCTGCATAAATGTCTTCTTTTGAGAAGTGTCTGTTCATATCCTTTGCCCACTTTTTGATGGGGTTATTTGGTTTTTTCTTGTAAATTTGTTTGAGTTCTTTGTAGATTCTGGATATTAGCTCTTTGTCAGATGAGTAGATTGCAAAAATTTTCTGCCATTCTATAGGTTGCCTGTTCACTCTGATAGTAGTTTCTTTTGCTGTGTGGAAGCTCTTTAGTTTAATTAGATCCCATTTGTCAATTTTGGCTTTTGTTGCCGTTGCTTTTGGTGTTTTAGACATGATGTCCTTGCCCATGCCTATGTCCTGAAGGGTATTGCCTAGGTTATCTTCTAGGGTTTGTAAGGTTTTATGGCTAACATTTAAGTCTTTAATCCATCTTGAATTAATTTTTGCATAAGGTATAAGGAAGCAATCCAATTTCAGCTTTCTACATATGCCAGTTTTCCCAGCACCATTTATTAAATAGGGATTCCTTTCCCCATTTCTTGTATTTGTCAGCTTTGTCAAAGATCAGACAGTTTTAGATGTGTGATATTATTTCTGAGGGCTCTGTTCTGTTCCATTGGTCTATATCTCTGTTTTGGTACCAGTACCATGCTGTTTTGGTTACTGTAGCCTTACAATATAGTTTGAAGTCAGGTAGCATGGTGCCTCCAGCTTGTTCTTTTTGCTTAGGGTTGCCTTGCCAGTGCGGTCTCTTTTTTGGTTCCATATGAATTTCAAAGCAGTTTTTTCCAAATCTGTGAAGAAAGTCATGGGTAGCTTGATGGGGATTTATCTTGGAGACTATGATCATTTTCACGATATTGATTCTTCCTATCGGTGAGCATGGAATATTCTTCCATTTGTTTGTGTCCTCTTTTATTTTGTTGAGCAATGGTTTGTAGTTCTCCTTGAAGAGGTCCTTCATATCCCTTGTAAGTTGGATTCCTAGGTATTTTAATCTCTTTGAAGCAATTGTGAATGGGAGTTCACTCATGACTTGCCTCCCTGTTTGTCTGTTAATGGTGTATAAGAATGCTTGTGATTTTTGCACATTGATTTTGTATCCTGAGACTTTGCTGAAGTTGCTTATCAGCTTAAGGAGATTTTGAGCTGAGACAACGGGGTTTTCTAAATATACAATCATGTCATCTGCAAACAGGGATAATTTGACTTCCTCTTTTCCTAATTGAAAACCCTTACTTTCTTACTCCTGCTTGATTGCCCTGGCCAGAACTTCCAACACTATGTTGAATAGGAGTGGTGAGAGAGGGCATCTCTGTCTTGTGCCAGTTTTCAAAGGGAATGCTTCCAGATTTTGCCCATTCAGTATGATATCGGCTGTGAGTTTGTCATAAATAACTCTTGTTATTTTGAGATACATTCCATCAATACCGAATTTATTGAGAGTTTTTAGCATGAAGCGCTGTTGAATTATGTCAAAGGCCTTTTCTGCATCTATTGAGATAATCATGTGGTTTTTGTAGATGGTTCTGTTTATATGCTGGATTACACTTACTGATTTGAATATGTTGAACCAGCCTTGCATCCCAGGGATGAAGCCCACTTCATCATGGTGGATAAGCTGTTTGATGTGCTGCTGAATTCGGTTTGCCAGTATTTTATTGAAGATTTTTACATCAATGTTCATCAGGGATATTGGTCTAAAATTCTCTTTTTTTGTTGTGTCTCTACCAGGCTTTGGTACCAGCATGATGCTGGGCTCATAAAATGAGTTAAGGAGGATTCTCTCTTTTTCTGTTAATTGGATTAGTTTCAGAAGGAATGGTACCAGCTCCTCCATGTACCTCTGGTAGAATTCGGCTGTGAATCCATCTGGTCCTGGATTTTTTTTGCTTGGTAGGCTATTAACTATTGCCTCAATTTCAGAGCCTGTTATTGGTTTATTCAGGGATTCAACTTCTTCCTGGTTTAGTATTGGGAGGATGTATGTGTCCAGGAATTGATCCATTTCTTCTAGATTTTCTAATTCATTTGCAGAGAGGTGTTTATAGTATTCTCTGATGGTTGGTTGTATTTCTGTGGGATCAGTGGTGATATCCCCTTTATCATTTTTATTGCATGTATTTGGTTCTTCTCTCTTTTCTTCTTTATTAATCTTGCCAGCAGTCTATCAATTTTGCTGATCTTTTCAAAAAACCAGATCCTGGAATCACTGATTTTGTGAAGGGTTTTTTGTGTCTCTATCTCCTTCAGTTCTTCTCTGATTAGTTATTTCTTGCCTTCTACTAGCTTTTGAATGTGTTTGTTCTTACTTCTCTAGTTATTTTGATTGTGATGTTAGGGTGTCAATTTTAGATCTTTCCTGCTTTCTTTTGTGGTCATTTAGTGCTATAAATTTCCCTCTACACACTGTTTTAAATGTGCCCCAGAGATTCTTGTATGTTGTGTCTTTGTTCTCATTGATTTCAAAGAGCACCTTTATTTCTGCCTTCATTTCGTTATGTACCCAGTAGTCATTCAGGAGTAGGCTGTTCAGTTTCTATGTAGTTGAGTGGTTTTGAGTGAGTTTCTTAATCCTGAGTTCTAGTTTGATTGCACTAGGTCTGAGACACAGTTTGTTATACTTTCTGTTCTTTTTCATTTGCTGAGAAATGCTTTACTTCTAACTATGTGTTCAATTTTGGAATAAGTGTGATGTGGTGCTGAGAAGAAAGTATATTCTGTTGATTTGGGGTGGAGAGTTTTGCAGATGTCTATTAGGTCTGCTTAGTCCACAGAGCTGAGTTCAATTCCTGAATATCCTTGCTAACTTTCTCTCTCATTGATCTGCCTAATATTGACATTGGGGTGTTAAAGTCTTCCATTATTATTGTGTGGGAGTCTAAGTTTCTTTGTGGGTCTCTAACGACTTGCTTTATGAATCTGGGTGCTCCTGTATTGGGTGCATACATATTTAGGATAGTTAGCTCTTCTTGTTCCATTGATCCCTTTACCATTATGTAATACCTTTCTTTGTTTCTTTTGATCTTTGTTGGTTTAAGGTCTGTTTTATCAGAGACTAGGATTGCAACCCCTGCTTTTCCTTGTTTTCCATCTGCTTGGTAGATCTTCCTCCATCCCTTTATTTTGAGCCTATGTATGTCTCTGCATGTGAGATGGGTCTCCTGAATACAGCACACTGATGGATCTTGACTCTCTCCAAATTGCCAGTCTGTGTCTTTTAATTGGAGCATTTAGCCCATTTACATTTAAGGTTAATATTGTTATGTGTGAATTTGATCCTGTCATCATGATGTTAGCTGGTTATTTTTCTCATTATTGATGCAGTTTCTTCCTAGCATCAATAGTCTTTACATTTTGGCATGTTTTTGCAGTGGCTGGTACTGGCTGTTCCTTTCCATGTTCAGTGCTTCCTTCAGGAGCTCTTGTAAGGCATGACTGGTGGTGACAAAATCTCTCAGCATTTGCTTGTCTGTAATGGATTTTATTTTTCCTTCACTTATGAAGCGTAATTTGGCTGGATATGAAATTCTGCATTGAAAATTCTTTTTTTAAGAATGCTGAGGCTGGGCGCAGTGGCTCTAGCCTGTAATCCCAGCACTTTGGGAGGCCGAGACGGAGGGATCACGAGGTCAGGAGATCGAGACCATCCTGGCTAACCCGGTGAAACCCCATCTCTACTAAAAAATACAAAAAACTAGCCGGGCGAGGTAGCGGGCGCCTGTTGTCCCAGCTACTCAGGAGGCTGAGGCAGGAGAATAGTGTAAACCCGGGAGGCGGAGCTTGCAGTGAGCTGAGATCCGGCCACTGCACTCTAGCCTGGGTGACAGAGCGAGACTCCGTCTCAAAAAAAAAAAGAATGCTGAATATTGGCCCCCACTCTCTTCTGGCTTGCAGAGTTTCTCCTGAGATATCTGCTGTTAGTCTGATGTGATTCCCTTTGTGGGTAACCTGACCTTTCTCTCTGGCTCCCCTTAAGATTTTTTTTCCTTCATTTCAACTTTGGTGCATCTGACAGTTACATGTCTTGGAGTTGCTGTTCTCAAGGAGTATCTTTGTGGCATTCTCTGTATTTCCTGAATTTGAATGTTGGCCTGCCTTGCTAGTTGGGGAAGTTCTCCTGGATAATATCCTGGAGAGTGTTTTCCAACTTGGTTCCATTCTCCCCGTCACTTTCAGGTACACCAATAAGACATAGATTTGGTCTTTTCACATAGTCCCATATTTCTTGGAAGCTTTGTTCATTTCTTTTTACTCTTTTATTCTGTAAACTTCTCTTCGCGGTTTATTTCATTCATTTAATATTCAATCACTGATATCCTTTCTTCCAGTTGATCGAATCATCTACTGAAGCTTGTGCATTCATCTCCTAGTTCTTATGCCATGGTTTTCAGCTCCATTTGAGTCATTTAAGGACTTCTCTAAAATGGTTATTCCAGTTAGCCATTCGTCTAATCTTTTTTCAAGGTTTTTAGCTTCTTTGCGATGGGTTTGAACTTCCTCCTTTAGTTCAGAGAGGTTCCATCGTCTGAAGCCTTCTTCTCTCAACTCATCAAAGTAATTCTCCGTCCCTCTTTGTTCCGTTGCTGGTGAGGAGCTGTGTTCCTTTGGAGGGGGAAAGGTGCTCTGATTTTAAAATTTTCAGTTTTTCTGCTCTGTTTTTTCTCCATCTTTGTGGTTTTATCTACCTTTGGTCTTTGATGATAGTGATGTACATATGGGGTTTGGGTGTGGATGTCCTTTCTGTTTGTTAGTTTTCCTTCTGACAGTCAGGACCCTCAGTTGCAGGTCTGTTGGAGTTTGCTGGAGGTCCACTCCAGACCCTGTTTGCCTGGTATGCCATGTGCTGGTTAAAGGGTTATCCTACAAGTTTACCTCACTCCCTTTCCTCTCTAACTCTTGCAACTGGAAAAGTAAACTGATTCTGTATTTTCTTAGAGCATGGTAGGAGAGCTTTCCAATAAGGTCCTGTTTAGATCACCTTGGACACACAGTCATAAGATTTAGGCTTGAAATGAAGATTTTTTTTTGTGGAAATATGGGGAAGGTATGAAAAGGCTCCCAGCTTTACAGCAAATACAATCCAGTCTCAAGGTTGCCGGAGTTTTCTGCATTTCTATTTTGCACTGCTTGGAAGCAAAAATGTCCTTAGTAATAAAATATGATGTTGATATTTTTGCCTGTGTACCTTGTCTTTCTACCTCCCTTAAAAAATTTAGAAGAAAAATTGATAGCAAGATAGAGTTTGTGGATTTCTGCCTCAATTGGCCAAATGTCATCTAAAAGTCATTGAGTGCTATCCTTATTTCCAGTAGGCCTAACTATTAATAATAACTCCAAAAGGCACCCACCCAAATTTTGTGTTATACCCACTGTCAGGTTGTTGAGGTCTCATTGATCTTCATATTCCCAGAATATAACGTAGTAACTGACAGATAAATGCATGAATAAATGCAATTAAAATTGAACTCAAACAATCCTTATGTCAAAATTAATATATTTTGAAGCTATCATTTATTAAGTATATAAAGGAATTATGTCTAACATAATGCAGTGTTGTTTATTGTGAAAACAATCTTGTTTCCTTCATGAGGGAGTGTTTAAATATTCTTTCCAATAGTAGTGAGGATGAACTGAACCTTATATATTCATTCCCTTGTTCTGCTTTTGGCCAGTTGCAATTATTTATGAAACATATGGGTAGAATAGGGTGTATAGTGTAAAGCCAGGGAACAGAATGGCTGTCTTTGTATGATGCTTGCTGTCTCATATGGAGAATAAACCCCTGACCTTGGCCTCATTAACACCAAACTCTAATGAGCTGAGATAATGGGCCCAGATTGTACACCAGCAGGTATCAAATCTAATTTAATTTGACCATTTATTCCTATTCTTTAGAACTGATTTTTTAGAGTGTGATATTCAAGTATATATCCTTTCTAAGATTTATAAAACAGTATATATTTGCTTTCTGGTGGTTGGACCTGAAAAATGAACACCACCTTTTTAATCCCTTCAAACTTATTCATTCCAAGTAGGCTACCGAATTGTTGTCATAAATAGTATCTTCAGGTAGACATAATCCCATTACATATTTTGTGGTTAGCTGGTCAGGTGCCAATAGATATTTAAAAACCGGTTCCTAACAATACCTGAGGCAAGTAGAATTTTTGGTTTGGATAATATAATTAACTTGAGAAGACAAAATACAATATTTAGTTGTTTTAGCCTTTCTCAGCTGCTCTCAGGCAGCGTAAAACTCTAAAACTATTTGGTCCAAATCATTACCTTGCTCAGTCAAGCAATTGATTATGAGTGTACATATATATATATAGTTATATATACATATACATACATATATATATATATATATGCGTGTGTGTGTGTGTGTTTGTATAGTCCAAGGGTGCTAAGTTATAGTAGCTTTTTGTTGTAGCATGGAATATAGCCTGCGGCTTATGTTTCTATGTTTTATGGATATGTTAGCCATTTGTTTACCTATTGTCTATTGTTGGTTTCGTTCTATAAAGGCAGAGTCCGGTCCTTGTAACAGGAACCTAATATTTGAAATATTTAAGAGGGACAGAGTTTAAAATAGTTACTATGTGGCCATTTACAAAAATAAAAAAAAGCTTGCTGAAAGCTAAACATGCCAACCTGGTCAGTTAATAGAATTTAGTTGACCAAAAATTTAAGTTTTAACAGGGTGACTTATTTATCTCTATAATGAGAAGTAAATGGAAGTGTAGTTCCAGGACCTCAGTGCCAGTTTTGCTTCCCATATTGGTAATCATTCAATTTCTTTCAGTCTGAATTTCTTTATCAATAAATATATGGTATTGAGTTAGATATCCTCTAAAATGTATTGCTCACTCTAACTTTGTAATTTTAGATTTTTAGAATTGTAAAAGAAAATTCTGAAATTGTTCTAAAGTTTACTGATCTCCCCAAACTGTCATTGTCTCTCTGACTATCCGACTTTCACAATCTCGAGGGAGGGCTTGGGAATCATCACTAACATCTAACAAAAGAACAGATCTAGGAACCCAAGTGCAGCACTTCTAAAGTATGTTGTCAGGACTAGAGGAGCAACTTGGATGCATTAAACTGAATCCGGCGTAATAATGGAAGTGTATGACATAATACTAGGTTTTGCAAAACTCAAGTCTCCTTCGTTATTATTAACCTTATTAAAAACTCATGTTCTTTAGCGATATCCATGGATGATTCATCTTATCTTCATTTCCTTTAGACTGTTGCAGATGCTGCTTATTCTCCATGATAGAGATACAGCTTTCCTTCTGTTAACTCTGTTACAAAACTGCAATATTCCATATCCTTCCTCATCATACATGACAGCTGGCATTTGATGATGCAAGGATATTTAAATTGGCCCCATCTCACCTAGATAGAAGCTATTTAGGGTCAACTATGGGCTCTTACTCTTACTGACACTAAAATAGGAACTAGATATTTTCCTTATTTATTTCTTTTGTTGCTTCTTAACAATGGAATGATATATAAAATAATTGAGATGAGAGTGTAGGAATGCAAGAGTGAGTGAAGAAGAAGATTTAGAAATATCATCTAATTGTATTTGCTTTACCCTTTAAAAGAATTCTCATGGGACTCTGAATCCCCCATTAGCCTATATATTATTTTTACTGCTTGAAGGAACCTAGGATATTAATAAAATTTTAACTATTGTTTGATAATTCAGCCACTGAAATTCATCTTGCAACATGTACTTTTTCATTTGGTGAAGATTAAAAACAAACACAAAGGTCTTGTCTTTGTCTAGATATCCTCTTTTTTCTAACCTGTTCAAAATCATTAAAATTTGTCTTTGCCTGAGAAAGGGCTAATGAGGTTTAGCTCTGCAGAGATTCCAGGAGACCAAGTATAGAGATTCAACATTCAGGGCACTATTTCCAAACTATTAGAGATTCAACTGTGGAGTATACCTAGCATCCAACTGTGTGTACCAACCATGAATCAGCATTGTGAGTGTGGTGGCAGAACAATACGGACACTCTTCAAAAATCTTTAAGCAGAGGAAGTAAAGCATTATGGGCAAAGTTTAAGTATAGTTTATACAGTTTCTGTCTTTCAAAACCTTAAATTTCTGGTTGATTATGATTAGAGGATTTAAAGGGCAACCAAAGAGTCTGGCATAACATTAAATACATCCCAGAACACATAATTATGACAGCATGCTAATATCTTTGCTCATAAAAATTCATTTTGACATCACATTTATAGGTGAATAAATTATAACTGAAAATGTTTCATTAAATGAGTAAATTAATCTATTTGACCATGCTATTTAAAATCCATCAAGCAAATTTGTTGATTATTTTTCCTCAAGACTAGATTAGGCTTTAAAAAGTTGAAAAATAACCCTAAATCAGGAGCTCGGCTTTTCTAGACTTTTAAGAAAAAGATCATAATAAATGTATAAGATTGGCACATGTGTTCCAGATGCCATTTGACAGGCTAGAGTGAGGCTGTAAGCAGTAGCAATAAAGTTTAGGTAATAAGGAGAAGCATCAGCATAAAGTCTGCAAAAGCAACTTTTCAGAGAAAAATGGTAAGGAGGTGAGACTTGGAATTCTAAAGTGATAATAAAGCCATAGGGTAGAATATTGGAATAGGAATAGACCAACTTCAGGAGAAGACCAAAGAGCCATGTAAACTTCAAAGGTGTAAAAGTAAAGGCAAAGATCAGGAGGGGAGATGGAAACAAAATGACAAACAAAAATTCACTACAAAAAAAGCAAGGCTTTACCTTTTATAAAGGAGTTCACTTAAATATTTAATGATTAATTTCATACTTATATTATTTAGGCTTGCAAAATTTTAAGGCAGTTCATGCAAAGTACATGCCAGATGTCAGCCACAAGCTAGTAGGGACCTTGGATATTAACAAAAAAATTATATTTTATGTTTAACTTCAAACAAAGAAAATGTATTGAATCTTCCTCAAAAGTATGAAATACTTAACTGACTCTAGGAAAAAATCTGAGCTACCAGAATGTAGGATAGACAGTAATAATGGAGTTCTCTGACCTACGTGTCAAAAACACATGAATGATTTCTTCAGTGTGCCACCATTAAAATTACTTAGATCCACACTTCTTCATTCTTACGTAATGTGAGAGTTAAATTGTCTAAATAAAACTTTATATTGGTCTACTTTATGTCTTATGCCCATTCTATGACTAACAGGTTCACTGACATTTCATAAAATAAAATAAAAAAATATGTGCAGTACCTCAAGGGAAAGTTAGGGTGATATTATGAAAAGAAGGAAAGAACTGAAGGGTGCCAGAAGAATAAATACAAAAGATAAAGTAACTTTATATTAAGATAACTTTACAATGTAATCAGAATTTTCTCCAGCACTTAAACTACTTGTAATTCAGCCTTGTAGCATATGCAAAAGATTTGAAGAAGAAAAGAAGCACATTTCTGCATAACTCTATCTGAAAAAGCAAATTTATAGCTCTGGCTTATTATAGAGGAGAAGATTAATTACAGAGACAACAGAAAACAGCTTCAAATTCCAATTATGAAACTATCACAATGAATTTTTTCCTGGTATGCTATGGCCACAGTCACTAAAAATCTATGTTTGCTTTCCTCTCCTCCATTTAATCCTATCTTTAACATTCAAATAGAGCCCTCCTGCTTTTGAATGTAGTATCCTTCATAAAGTACAATTTTTGAGACATTTCTAGCTAGGAAAGCCACAGGAAGTAACATGATGCCATGAAAGGGCACTGGATAAGGAGGTGGGGAAGCATGGAGAGTAAGCTGTCTATCTTTGTACATAAATCCTATATGCATTAAATTGCAGACCCATTATAGAGTCGTCTATCCATTCTGGAATGCATAGAAACCTGGGCAAAGTATTTTGATTTGCCAATTTTTGGCCCTAGAAGCCATTTCCCATTGTTCTCACTCTAGTGTTTCCAGACTGAATGAAGGTAATTATAAAAATATCTCAAAAATTCTCCTAAACGATAAAGAGCAGTGTTGGGATGTGAGAGTGTACATATGTGTGTAGACAGGGTATGTTTGGGAAATGATGAAAATTAGTGATTCAACCCTCTAGCAATATGGCCTATATTTTACAACAAACACATATATATTAATATGGAAGACTGGCTCTCCCAAGAGTGATGCATAACTATCTTCATTTTAGCTTGGCCATTTTCCTAAATATAAATAATTTTGGCAAATTTCAGTAAAAAAAGTTTCATTAAATATATAGTTTATTTAATAATCAGAGCAACTAGCTGTATACTTAATTATATCCATCATTTAACAGAAAATTATTTCTCTTTCCTTTACAAATATAAGCTGTTTACTGTCACTTTGTATTTTACTGCTTAGTGCCTTTTAATACACACCTTTTCTTATTTCAGTGAATACTAAAAGATACAAATTAACAAAGGCTGCTTAATTTTCCCTTGTTTGCTCTTATTTAGACAAGTCAGCTCCATGATCCCTTAATACTCTGAGTCACATGAAGGGAAAGCTTATTAAGCTGATGTTACTGATATTTTACATATTAGAATAATCGCTAGAGCCAAGAAAAACTACAGTGTTAATGCAATTAAGTTCTTAATTTCAAGTCCAAATATTTTACTACACTATAGTAAGTCCTGCTTATTAAGTAGGTAGCACATATGGAGAAAATAAACCTCTAGGCTTATTCTAGAGAAATTTTCATTCTACGGTTCTCCAGAATTCTACTTAGCCTTTTTTACTTTGATAATCAAAATATTACAATAAGTAAGAATAATTATCCCTATGTTGTTATAATTGGGGTGGCTTAATAATTAGTAATTTTATAATATGTATAAATATGATAAAATAATTATTACAGGTTCTAGAAATAAGACACACACTCTGAAATGACAAATACGTATGCACACACACACAAATATATGCTCATAAGGTATTGTCTACTATTTACATGTTTAATATGCAGTCTGATACAAATTTCCTAACTGCTATAATCAGTTGTTTATTTGAGGAATGAACATGGTGTTCAAGGCTGTATTCTCTTTAAGATTATGAAAATTCTAATTTATGAGATCTATCATATTCTGGACTAAACTGTCTGCCCTGATTTCTCTGAGGTTATTTGGCTTCTTTTTTTTTTAAGGGCTGGATGTGAATTGCTGGGCCTTTTTTTTTTGCCTCTTTTATATTCACCCATAAAACAAACTTTATTATTTATGATGCTGAAGCTTTCTGACTCTGTAACTCGTTTTCAAGTAATTTCTGGCACTGAACTATTGTTAGCATGGTAAGTATTTTAAACCTTGTCTAAAAGTAAGAATCAGAATGTGTTTTTAGATGCAAACAAAAAGCAAATCGTTTTAACACCTAGAGGAGACTGCAATGATCAATGTAATAATTTATTAGAATTGGAGATATTAACACAAACTCATGTTTAGCTTAATATAGATACAGGTGGTTATTTATAAAAGTATATGTGTGTGTGTGTGTGTGTGTGTGTGTGTGTCTGTACATGCGTTAGTATAAATATATACAGATTTTTGCTCTGTCAGTTTAGAGATGCTAAAAGAAACAATGCCTCAATAGCAACAGCATACCAGGCACAAATTTATTGGTTCCTAATGCCATTCTCCAATAAAAGAAACCAAGGATCCTTGGGGAAATGGCTAATTCTGGGACATGGTCAAAGATCCTGGAGCATTTTATAGTATTAGAAATAAGGAGTTCTCAACACACACACACACTTATGAGATCTATCAAAGGCCCAGAGGAGGTAGCTGAAGAAGCTCCCATTTGCCAAAACTGTAACAAGGTAAGCAACAAAATGAAGTGGTATTGGATTATAATCCAAATTATATGGTAAATAAATATCCATGAATCTATACTGATATAAATATATGATTGGATAAGTAGATGTAGAGAAGAGACAAATCTGTCACACTGTAGAATTTCAAATAATTATGTAAATAATCTGCGTGATGGTTAATTTCATGGGTCACCTTGACTAAGATACAGCATGCCCAGAGTGTTGGTATTACATTATTTGTGGGTGTGCCTTGAAGGTGTTTTTGGAAGTTATTAGCATTTGAATCAGGATGTTGAATAAAAATTACCCTCACCAATGTGAATGAAAATTATCGATTCCATGGAGGACCTGGATAGACAAAAAGGCAGAAGAAGGGCCAATTCTCCCTCATTTGAGCCTAGGACATTATCTTCTGCTGCCTTTGGACATTGGCTATTCTGATTCTCAAGCCTATGGACTTGAGTCAAGACTTACACCGTTACTCCTTCTGTACTCCCCCCTTCACTTCTCAGGCCTTTTTACTTGGACTGAATTATGCCACCAGTTTTCCTGGATCTGGCTTGCAGATGACTTCTAGACTCTATAATTATGTGAACCAATTACTATAATAAAGTTCATTGTGTGTGTCTGTGTTTGTGTGTGTGAGAGAGTGTGTATGCGTGTGTGTTTGTATGTGTATTCTCTCATTGGTTCTGTTTTTCTGGAAAATTCTTGACTAATACATTCTGTGTTCAAGGAGGAGGACATCATTCCCCATTTCTTAGGTGTGGGCTGTGCACAGCAAGTTTCTTCCAAAGAATAGTAGTATGCAAAGAGAGATTTAAAAAGAGTAACTTTCCAGTGGAGAAACCTGGCAAATACTACTTCAGCCAGGTGATTAAGGCCGATATCAAGTCACAAATCATGTTGATAGTGTGTACCCTTGATATGATGTGATGAAAAGGACCCACCTCTGAGCTCCTCCCAAAGCCTATAACTCCAGTTTTACCATAAGGAAAACATTAGAAAAATTCTAAAGGGGCACATCCCCCCAAACTAGTCAGTAGTTTAAGATTTTAAGATAATTAAAAATAGACTCTTAGAAATTGTCACTGGCAAAAGAGGCCTAAGAAAATATGATTCCTAAATGAAATGTCGTGCCTGGATGGAATCCTGAAACGGAAACTGACTTTAGATAAAAACTAAAGAAATCTCAACATTATCATTAGTTAATGATAATGTATCATTATTGATTCATTAATTGTAACATATGTACTATAAGAATATAAGATGACAATTATAGGGGAAACTGACTGCTGGGCATATGAGAACTCCCTGTATTTAAATTAATCTTTAAATCTATCTTTTCTAATTTTATTTATTTGCATCTTCTCTTTTTTTCCTTAATTATTCTTGCTAAAGATTTGTCATTTTTCTTTAACTTTTCATCAAACTATATAGCGTTCCTTTTATTTTTTGTATTGGTTTCCTTTTTTCATTTCAATTTTATTTATTTCTGCTCTGATCTGTATTATTTCTTTTCTACTAATTTTGGGTTTGGTTTGCTCTTGTTTTTCTAGTTCTTTAAGATGCATCATTAGATTGTTTATTTGAAGTTTTTCCTCTTTATATATGCAGGCACAGATAGCTATAAACTTTCCTCGGAGTACTGCTTTTACTGTATCCCATGGGTTTTGGTATGTTGTGCTTCCATTATCATTAGTTTCCAGAAATTTTTCAATTTCTTATTGCTGGTTATTCAGAATTCAAGGGGTCTTCAGTTAGTAGGTGATGAACGCTGCCGGGACTGAGTCCTTTCCTTCAAGGCAGCAGGTTCTCTTCTGGCCCAGTGTGTGTCTAGAAATGTCGTCTGGGAGCTAGGGCCTGGAACAAGGAAGGGCCTCCTGACTCTGACTGGTGCTGTATGCTTCTGTGCTTGAGCTGGTATCCTAGATGCAAGATACAGTCCTCACCCACTCTTCCCTCTCCTCTCCTCAAGTAGAAGAAAGAGTTCTCCTACTGAGACACCATCTGGAGTAGCCAAGGGACTCTTGGCATCAACTGTCTCCTCAACCCAGGTGGCACAGCTTGGGGTTAGAGGAGGGGTGATGCCAACAGCCACTTTGCTGCCCCAGATGGTGTCTCAGTATGTTATGTGTCCCACCCTGACCCCAGTCCTCTGTCTCTGTGCCTATTTCAACACTAGGACTCACCTAAAACTTGTGGTACTTATAGACCAGACTGCCTTCCCAGACTGCCTTTCAAATTTACTTGGAGACACCGCATGCCATGCCACACTGTGCCCTCCGTGGCAAGGTTTGAGACACTCAGGTTTGAACCACTGGGACTGGAGATCCCCCTCTGGCTAGGGTTAGATTAAATGTTCCCTCCGTGGACACGTGCTAGCTGAGTTTGGTCTGGTTTTCCTCTTTGCTCTAACAGGACAACACTGAGTCCGTTACCTCACAGTTGCTGTGTTCTTCCTCCCTCCAGATTAGCAGTTTCTGGATGCAGCTCTGCATGAAGTTAATTGTTCTATCTGGGTATCCTGCCCCTACATACATACACACAGTGTATTTATACACATACGCATACATGTATATGAAAAAGTTAGTGTAATGTTAGTTTGCCTTTTGTGGCTCGTAAATGAAGGATTCGGATTTAAAATAGTATTGATAAACCCTTTCCAAATCCCTGAGTATTCCTATAATCAAGTTTATACATTTAAAAAGAAAAGGAAAAAACCTTTTAATTGTATATATGTTGTTCTTGGTTGAATTGTCTTCCCCCAAGAGATGTCAAAGTCTGAATTCTCAGTCCCTGTTAATGAGACCTTGTTCAGAAATCGGGTATTTGCAGATGACCAGGTTAAGATGAGGTCATTATTGTGGGCCCTAATCAAATAACAGTGTGTCTTCATGAGAAGAAATTTGGACATAGAGACAGATAATCGCACAGGGAGAATGCCATGTAAAAACGAAGGCAGCAATTGTAGTGATAGAGCTACAGGCCAAGAAATGCCCAACTTGGCAGCAAACCATCAGAAGCTAGGAGGGAAGCATGGCACATGTTCTCCCTCAGAGACCTGAGAAGAAGCCACATCTGCTGACATCTTGATCTCAGACTTTTGACCTTCACAACTGTAAGACACACACTTCTATTGCTTAAGCTACTAATTTGTGGTACTTTGTCACTATAGTTCTAGCAACAAAATAGATTAATGGTAAATGTAAGCCAGGAGGGAAAATACAAAACAAATAAGCAAGACACTGTGGAAATATTTAAGATAAACAGTGTTTATCTTATCCAATTATACTAATGTTATTGGAATTGTCAGGAGTTGAAGAGGGATGTGACGATGAGATGACCATACATTCAGATTTGCTTGGGATATCCAATAATGATGTTACATCATCATAACTTTCAATGGCTTATTTTTTCATTCTCAAAAGTGTTCTGGTTTAAGTTATAAATTATATGGTTGCCCTACCTTGAGGCAGGAAGTATAGATCATTCCATGTAAAATCAGAAGTCATAATGGCTTTTAAGGAAGGGGATGAAATGACACAATTTGTATGTTAGAAGAAATAGTCTACCTGCCATATGGAGAACAGATTAGAAGATAAAAGGGTGGGAATAGAAAGTTGTATAATAAGTTTAAAACACTGTTGGCTCATACTTGTAATCCCAGCACTTTGAGAAGCTGAGGCGGGCGGATTGCTTGAGCTCAGGGGTTTGAGACCAGCCTGGGCAACAGGGCAAAACCCCATCTCTCCAAAAAATTACAACAACAAAAATTAGCTAAGTGTGGTGGTGCACATCTGTGGTATCGGCTACATAGGAGGCTGAGACAGGAGGTTTGCTTGAGCTCAGGAAGTAAGGGCTGTAGTGAGCCAAGATCATGCCACTGCACTCCAGCGTGGATAATAGAGTGAGACTCTGTCTCAAATTAAGAAAAAAAAAATTGTGATGTATTCCATTTTCTTTTAAAATGGAATTTTTCTTGTTGCCCAGGCTGGTGTGCAATGGCATGATCTCGGCTCACTGCAACCTCCGCCTCCCGGGTTCAAGTGATTCTCCTGCCTTAGCCTCCCAAGTAGCTGGGATTACAGGCATGCACCACCATGCCTGGTTAATTTTGTATTTTTAGTAGAGATGTGGTTTTGCCATGTTGGTCAGGCTGTTCTTGAACTCCCAACCTCAGGTGATCCACCTGCCTCAGTCTTCCAAGGCGCTGGATTCCAGGCGTGAGCCACCACGCCTGGCTTGATGTGTTGTAAAAGAAGTAGAAGCCCCCCTTTCTGCCTTATAAGAGCTAACAATCTGTTCGTTGAAACACAACAATTTTTATTAAAAAGGAAATTTAATTTTATGAAATGACACAAAAGATTCTGTGCATCTTCGATTTTCCAAATTTAATGAGCGTCTTTTCAGAACAGAGAACTGTAACAAGAACTGTGGAGAGGTATCAAGAAGGTCATTCCCCTTGCACTTGTGGAGTTTTAAGAATGTATAGTTAGGAGGAATCACTTATATCCATGCACAATTAAATAGGTCCATTGCAGAGCAACCTGTGAACAAATCGGGTCAAAATATCAGTATGTGTATCCATGTTGAAGTGAGGCTGATAAAAAAGTATCAGGTGGAAGGTTTTTGTTATTTTTTTAAAGTAAATTTAAATGTATCATAATAGAAATATTGAGATTTTTTAAAAATCACAATAAGTTACATAAAAACATAACTTTTTCTTAAAAAAAAATCTGTCTCTCTGGCTGCTCATGCATATATTTTCCATCTTGATTTATGAAGTTGGTCATTGCTCTACATTTGTGGGAACAAATCCATGTCAATCTAATGCCTGTTAGTGTCTGATTAATTGCCCTTGTTAGAGATGCTAACTAATCCAGAGTCACGACCTCTTCATTCTAGGAACTCTTTAGTGGCTCCGAGACCAAAATTGACCTATCATTTTCATTGTCATAGTAGAAGCTGTCTCAGTTTGCTTCTTTACCTCTTACACCACCTGTAGCTCTTTCTCAAAATTCCACCCAGATCCCTCCTCAATCATTGCTTAATGATGCTCCAGGGAGATTGAGCCACTTTCCCTCTGCCCTGCTGCAAAAAGTGCTCAATGAAGTAACTGCAGTATCTTTCTTTACCCTGGACCATTCTGACTTTCTACTTGCCCTTTGCTTTTTATTTCTGGTCATCAAACTTATAGAATGAGCCTCTGATTCCAGCAGTCTCTGTACTCAGGCTGCAAAACTCTAAGCCAGTATTTGATCGACTTGTTTTTCCTCCTACTCTAATAAGGGGAAACCTGTGCTTGGTTAACCTGTACTTTGCTACACATGAAACAAAGTGTCAGAGAACATATAGGCCTTGTATGTATGCAAACCTCCTAGTAATTGAGCAACAAATCAGCACAAGAATAGCAAAGCATCTTTCTTTAAAAATCTAGCATGATAATTTTCAGTTAGTAGTGAAAATTATAAGGAAAAAAAAAAAAGGAAACAGTACCCATATGATCAGAATATGTTTTCAGGAAAAAGAGGCTAACAGTGAAATCAACTTCAACAGGTCTTCTAGTTAATGATTAAAATCTTCCTTACTTCTATTCCCTAATAGGGTGTCATCCTCTTTAGGATAGAAGTCTGTATACAAAAATTATCTATCAGCGTTTGGCACACAATAGTACTTTGATAGATATGGTTTAAATCAAGGAGAGGAGAGAAATCAGAGAGGAAAGGGGATCATTCCTCACAGGATGTTTCCCTGGGCTTTGATAACTTCCATCCTGAAATGTTCCACATTAACCATACAAAAATCCAGAGTCCCCACTAAGCTGCAATGCAGCACTGGGAACAGGTCTATTTGTTCACCATTGTACCTTTTTCTCCTAATGCAAGTCATATACCCAATAAATACTTAGTGAATGAATGAATCTAATATACATCAAAATAAAGGCAATACATAAATATTAATTCTCGTGAAAAAAAAAAGGAAAAGAAATATCTAAATTAAATTTTCTTTATTTTCACTAACTGAGTTTTTAAAGGATAACTCAATTTATCTGTGAAACCCTTAAGCATACAGACCAGGATTATTGTGTTTTATTCACTTAAGGAAACACTTATTTACAATTTTTGACAAAAGACTTCAGTTCCATTCCATTCTATATAACGATAAACCAGTAACAAAGCATAATGTAACACAGCAATAAAAATGATGGGCACAATTTATAGTTCTAATAATTTAATATGTTTTAAAAATAAAATGTATTTATAGACTTTTTGTCTGCAAGAAATGTGCCACTCAAACTAAATAGTCTGCATTGTTTTCCAAAGAGAACCAAAATAATCTTACAACTATAGCTCATGTGATAGCTAAATCAAGAATGTATATTCTAAGTTTATTGTGGGAGAGGTTTGTGTCTCATACTTGAAAAGATGATCTCCCACAATTTTCAGCATATACTTTGTTTCGAATGCAATACAATATTGATGATGCTAAATCACTAAATCAAAGGCAAGAGGATAACAAGAGTGCCCAGTAATGACTATGTGGCAGATCCCATAATAGGTAGTAGTTCAAAATTTTTTTTGGTACCGTATTGAACTACTATCATCCGGTCTCCAGAGAAATTAGCCAATGGCAACATTTCATTAGTGATTCTTTATCTGCAATTCCTTTGGAAAATCATTCTCTTTTAGTGAAACTTACTTTAATCCGGAATAATTCCTCAGACTTCTTTTGTTTTTCAAGACATTTCACTTATTAGAGCTTACAGAGTAGTTATTTGGCAAAATGGCTCTCAATATGGGAATGTCTGTTGTTTCTTCATAATTAAATTCAGATTATGCTTTTTTGGCATAGATAACACCAAGATAGTATTCAGTCCTTTTCAGTAACATAATATTAAAAGCACCATGATGTCAGTTGGTTCTATTACTGGTGATGTTACATTTGACCTGTTGGCTAATGTAGAGCCTGCCATGTTTCTTTTCTATGAAGTTATTATTTTCCCTTTGAAATCAATAATTAATTTGTAAGATAGATTGAATCCACACAATTATGCTGTATCTCATCAAACTTTTGCCTACTTATTTTAATATCCATTAATGATGATTATGTCACTGTGTAAGCATTTAATATATAATAATGTGTATAGAAGACTAAAATTGTGTATCCAACACTAACAAGTGAGGATTTAAAATAATGGTGAGTACTATAAATAAAAGGTAATAATAATTCCTTTAAAAAATGATTTCACGACAAAATAGGAGACAACTTTAAGTGAGACTTATCTAAGCAGGTGATATAAGAGCTGAGAATTAAATCCACAATGAGTCAATAATACATTAACTGGGAGTGGAGATTTCTAAAGCAAAAAGAGCAGCAAGAGTAAAGAGTCTATGAAAGGAAGAGATTTGCATCTTTAGCAAATCGAAAGAAGACCAGTGGATGAATCATAGAAATTAAGGAGAAAAGTAGAAGAAGGTGTGATTTGAGATATAGACAGGCTAGATCATGAGAGACATTGTAGGTCTTGGTAATAATTATAAATTTTATGCTAAGTGCCATAAAAGGGCATGGGAGCAGATAAGTAATATGGGCTGTATAATCCATATTTGTAGATATATATCTATGTATATATACATATGTGGCAAATATGTGGCGAGGCACGGTGGCTCACACCTGTAATCCCAGCACTTTGGGAGTCCAAGGCGGGTGGATCACGAGGTCAGGAGATCGAGACCATCCTGACTAACAGGGCAAAACCCGTCTCTACTAAAAAATACAAAAAATCAGCCAGGTGTGGTGGCAGGCGCCTGTAGTTCCAACTACTCGGGGGGCTGAGGCAGGAGAATGGCGTGAATCCGGGAGACAGAGCTTGAAGTGAGCCGAGATTGCACCACTGCACTCCAGCCTGGGTGACAGAGAGAGACTCCTTCTCAAAAAAAAAAAAAAAAAAGAATAGAACAATGCGTGTGCGATATCTTTAAGATATAAAGTAGCAGGATAAATTTGCAGAATCAATCTGTGCATAAATTAATTATGTAAATATAAGTAATAAATACTTGTGGAAAATATGCGTAAAAAGAGATAAAAAGACAAAATCTTCAGAACAACAATTTTAAAAAGCTTTTCTATTTTAGATTTGACAGTGTCTTTACTCTCTTTACTGTTCTTATTTGAAGTCTTTCCAGAGACACATATATTACATAAGAGTTAATGTAAGATGAAGAATAATAGGTTCCTATATATCCTAATGCCTATCTCCCTTTTCTGGGTCAGCCAAGGTAAGTCCTTTCGCATCCATCATATGCTTCACACATCTAGGACACAGTTGTTCACTGTACTATTGGTATTCACTCTTGTCTGGTGATCATATATTTCACAATTAATTGGAGGGATATTATCAGCTTAAGTGAATTTTTAGAATTTCTGGTCTGTTGCACCATCCCAGGAGAGTAAGAGGCATGTCATAGTGAATAGATAACTTTGTAATTATTTCAATTTACCATAGCACAATCTTTACAGCGTGTAGCAATTACTGAGCATGACCACAAAATAATGTCCTCTTTTCCCACAGTTCCTGCAGCATAAATCAGACAAGAAAGTCTAGAGTTATCATAACTTAGTGTGTAAATTAAAAGAAGTCTGGTATTAAATTTCCATAAAATTATATGGCATAACCCAATATTTTGTATATTCAAAAAACTTTCCAAACCAAGGTCAATCTTTGAGAATGTTTACTCTTTTCTTTATAACATGTAACCTGTTTATTATAGAAGTGCCAAAAAAAAAAAGTCACACAGCTCAGCAGGATAACTCAGATTTTGCATCCCAAGAGAAAATATGCCAAAGATTTTTAACATCTATGAAAGCTGTTTTTCTAATTAAATATTCTGAATGTTTTATGAAAATCTGACAGCTGAACAAAAGGGAAAATAAAGAAACATTGCTAATCATGAACAGGATAAGTGTGGAAATCCTTTCAGAAAAAATATAACCAAAATACTTTATTATTTGACTTATTTTTACTAAACTGGAAAAAAATCATTGTAGGTAATTCTGTGAAGGTTAATCATGCATTATCAGTAATGCGAAGCTGAGGGAGGCAGGCAGACTCAATTCTAAAAGAAAAATTTAATTTATTGACCTTCAAGTTGGAAAGCTGTCTTGGTTATGTCTACAAATTATTCTTCCATGTTATCAAAAGAAAGAAATATCTATACTGTAGGGCAGGAGACCACTGTGTGTGTATCAGCTATATTGGCCTTCTATATTTCCCTTCTATATTTCCTTGAAACGTTAGTCACCTGAAAGAATAAAAGGCTATGGAACATTCACCGGCTACAGAATACAGACAAAAACATGCCAGGGAGGCAAAGAAACACTTGTTCAACCCTTCCACTAATTTGTGTAGACTACTTGGAAAACTACTGGATTTGTAATTAAACAGGCTAGGGGCCAGATCCTGATTGTTCAAATAACCAACTGTGCTAGCTTGAACAAATGACTCATCACATAATGTGAGATTCAAAATAAGCACCTCACTGTTTATGATGCAGACTAAATGCAATGATGTATAAAATGTGTTTTCAAATTACTAGACATCCAATTTAACATTGCCCTCTTGCCTATTTCATTATGCTACATATTTCTCTCACAATAACAAGAGAAACCAAACACATGACCTGTTGACTTTATTTGACAGCATTTGTTGGGTACTCACTGTGGCAAGATCCATACTAAATTCTGAAGATAGAAAAAAAATGGGAAGGATACTACTGAAATGAAATTCATGAAAAAATATTCTGAAGTATCACACTCAAGGAAAATTTGATCTAACTTATTTATCATTACTGGCCTTTTTCAATATGATGGGTAGAGCATTAGTGTCTCTCTCATTTTGTCTATGTGTTCTTGAGCTTTGACAAATTGCATTTCAATCCCTTGTGTTTAGTTCATGTGCTAGTCTGTAGCCATAAGTTCAAGGTTTCTGTAGTCAAAACTGATCTTTAGTAAAATTCTGCCTTAGGAGAATAGCCTTGGGCATTTTAAACTTTCTGAGGCTTAGTATTTACGTTATTTTTTAAAATTGATAGAGATAATATAGCAAGTATTTAGAAAAGTGTGAACATATAGTAAGGGCTCAGTAAGTATTGACTATAATTATTATTTAAGTTATTTCCTATTGACATGATAAATAACTGAAATGTACATGGTTGTTGCAAGATAATATGTGGGAAAGATTTTCAGTATAAGCTTCATTTATTTTTTGTAAGAAATAGAACAAAAAATATTGTTATTTGCCAAATATCCTACAGAATTATTTGCCGAGGGAGAAAAAAAGCATTGCAGAAACATTGACATAGGGGTAACTCTTTAGCAATACATTTTCCCTATGAGTTACATAAATGGTTTTAATAGAGTTTCATAAAAGCGATACCTAGTCACTAACTAATGAAAGGTTTACACCACAGAAAAAGAGAAGTAAAAATTAAATAAAAATCTTCTAAATGTGATACTAGTAAAATTTCCTCGAAGTATTTTTTTTAATTAGAAGTAAGATTTACAGGTTAATATTTATTTTTATAGCCATTAAAACACATTAGATTTATCTATGGTAAAAAGGCAAAAAAAAATGGCTTCAGAAGATATTGAATAATGGAAATTTAAGGTTCCTTTGCAACTTGGACAGATGTTTACTAATGGAAATAAAATTTATGTATTTTGTTGTTATTGAAAAGCACTTCCATGATATATGTTGGTTTTCACAACAATCCTATAATATAAATTAAAGTATGGGAAATTGAGTTACTCAACATAAATAGCTAGTAAATGGTATAGTTGGAACTTAAACCCAAGCTTTCAAATTAATAATTCCTTGTTTTCTTACATATACTTCCTGCCTGCCACATGTTCTTTCCAAGGAACATAAGATATAGAATAAAAGTAGAGTCTTTGTTTCCTATTCAATGCCTCTATCCTGAATACATCTTGATATTTCAAATATTGTATTTTTTCCTGGAATTAATATATAAGTAGTCTCTAAAGAATTTGAGAGCGTTTAAAAGAAAAAAAAAAAGACTGATGAGCAATTTAAATGTATTTAACATACACTCTGCACTGTGTTTAAAAGTAATTCTATACATTAGAATAAAAAATATATACTTTTTCACTGCAGGCTAACTCAGTGGCAGGAATGAATAAGAAGAACTGTCTTACTCTGAACGTATTAAAAAGCTGGTTGCCTGGTCTTATCAATCTAGTTAAATACAATCTAGTAGTATTTGCTTTTAGAACACAAAGCAAAATGTGTTCTTTACCCTTAAAACTTATCTGAGTTTCAAAACATACCAGAATTATCTCCGATTTTCTGTAATTAAAAGAGGTTGAACACTTGGCCAAAAAGACACTGATTTATATTTTATCATGTTCAATTTAAACTTAGTTCTTTATAGCATAGCAAAGCCCTCTCTAACTCTATCATGGATGAGATTCTCAGTTTTGTAGATATCCCTGAGGCGTAGCTGATGATAAGTGAAACTATTATTGGCCCACCTTTTCCAGCTATAATCTATGCTTCCTACATGTAGAGAGAATTTCTGGCACCACTAATTGCATCTTGTCTAAAAAAAAAATTCTTTTTAGAATATTCAATACAGTTGGAAGCAAAATGTAATGTCACAATGTCAGAAAAGTGATGGTAGGGCTTCCTCTAAAGTGTATGCAATGTCAGGACTAAAGTTAAAGAAACAGAAAGTTTGAAAAGGTTCTTAATAGAGTGCTGTTCCTTCTTGGCTATGTTATTTGCCATTACCTTTTTTCATGCAGCAAGAAAAATGAACTGCTCTTTCCTCACCTTTCAATAAAACTGGTCACCTTCAGAATCACATTGTATAGTTCTATACCAATGGTGTAGTAAATGGCATTGCTTATCGAAGGGCTAACTCCACATGTGGTTATCTAGATTTTTAGTTTTTGGTTTTGCTATTGTTTTTATTGTTGTTGGCTTTTGGGCCCATTTTACATGTCAAAAAATAGAATAAAAGACAAACATATTTGTAATAAATTTTCTCTTTCTGAGGGTCACATCAAAGGGACTGATAAAAAGATTGGAATTCTTAGCTGAGTAAGTTTCTTTGGTTACCTGTTCCACATTTTCAAAAGCACTACAGAGCTTCTTTATACTTAGAAGAACAAAACTTTTTTTCAGGCAAGTAGGGGTATTTTTCAATACTAGATATCAGAGAAGTAAAATCTCCCCACTCTATGCCTATTATGAAAGATAATTGAATTTAAATTAACTTTATCTTGGACCATATGCAATGGTGTTTAATTATAGAACTATAAAATATGACTGTTTCATTGCCTTTAATTTAGGATTATAATATTTAATATCTTCTTATCCATTTTTAACACAAAATATAGACAATAAATTTAAGAGAGTAAGATTAGGTAACAAAAATCTGATGAGATAGCAAGATCATCGATATATAGCCTTTTAGAATAATAATTGAACTGATTGTTTTCTCTCTTGCAAGCCTCTGACTTCCACCTGTATATCCCCAAGTTATTAAACAAGCCCAAAATGCTCTGTACCAACTCCTTTTTCTTCCCTGATGTTCTCCATTCAAATGACAACCATCGAAACTAGAAACATGAAAGCTCTTCTTTGTTCTTCAATCTACCTCATATTTCATATTTGATCATTAACTAATCCTCATGAACTTACCAAAGATTAATTAAAGTCATTCTCCCGTCTCCTTATTTGCTATAACTCCAGTTTTACCACTAATCAACTTAACTGATCTCTTTGCTTTGAATGCTAACCCTCTCAAGTCATTCTTCATATAGTCCAGAGATATGGATCTAAAATGTGAATCCAACCAGTCACTTCTTCTTGAACAATGCTTACAAGATTACTCATTGCCTAAAGGCAAATTATATTCTAATGTCCAGATGTTAATTCATTGGTAGTGTGTCTTCTATTTAGACTTATACCTTATCATCTACCTTCTGCTTAAGTCATGTTCTGCATAAAAGACCTTTTTTTATTGAAGGACTGGTCACCAATTCTTCTTGTCTGGAAACCACTATAGTAACAAAGTTCAAGTGCAGTGGTAAATTTAGAGGAAGGTAGATGAATAGAATTAAAACAGAATATTGAGGAAATACAGAAGAGAGGAAAAAGAGAATCACATTGATTTCTTGCCAAGATTGTGAACTAGGAAAGGCAGTCATCTCCCTCCACAAAATTACTCTTTAA